>NC_061509.1:219818775-220119643 GCF_022539505.1 Lolium rigidum
GGAGGTGGACGTCGTCTTCATCAACAACCGAACGTGTGACCGAGTACGGAGGTGCTGCCCGTTCGTGGCGCCGGAACCGATCGTGATCAAGATCTTCTACGCGCTTTTGCAAGCGGCAAGTGAACGTCTACCGCAGCAACAAGAGCCTCATCTTGTAGGCTTTGGAATCTCTTCAAGGGTGAGACTCGATACCCCCTCGTTGCTACCGTCTTCTAGATTGCATCTTGGCTTGGATTGCGTGTTCGCGGTAGGAAAATTTTTGTTTTCTATGCAACGTTATCCTACATAGTATTGGCATCCGTTTTCTACCATGCGCTAGTCTTGTTATTGAGATAGAAATACTGTTAAAATCAGACAATAATCTTTACGGACTGGTACCATATTGTTAATGAATCAAGAAATGATTAAGTCCTATTGCAAACTTTTAGTAAACCTCACATTGTTGATTCAAGGAACTATGGTTTCAATTAGTACCTAAAGTTATCTTGTCTCCATGAAACTTGAGGTTCAAATCTGTTTGAAAATTAAGGAGCTGGAAATTTAGTTTTCAGAAATGATCAAGGTATAAGATATATGTGATATCTAAGACCTTATTGCAAGATGATAGAATATAATTTGGTGAGACTACATAAACTCATAAGTTTTATGGGAATGTACGAAGGTTGAAGACGCAAGGCGTCCCAATCCTCCAACCATTGGAGCACTAACGATATTCGCATATCCATGAAGTAATCGTCCTTAGTATGCACCGTTGCTAAGACTCGCCGTTTCGAAGCATCACGTGATGATCGGGTGTTATAGATTCTACGTGTGCATACAACGGGTGCAAGCCATATTTGCACATGCGAATACTAAGGTTAAACTTTACGAGCCTAGCATGTACATACATGGTATCGGAAAGTCATCATGAATTGATGGATAAAATTATGAGTGAAATTTTTCATCATATTACAAAGTTACTAATAGTGAAATCTGGAACACTTGTCATATGATGATCAACTTCAAAGAAAGAACCTCAAGGTTATTGGTATTTGACCAACAAACCTAGAAGTTATTATAGATGAAGTGTTTTCGGAATAATGAGGAAAACTAAAAGAGAAACTACAAAAGATATTTTGGCAGAAAGAAAATAAAAGACTAGAAAGTCTAGCTCAGATGTATATAAATGATATACATGTTATGGTTGTATTCCTAGTTAGATCACACAATGAAATTCTTGGGTATTAGTACCATATTGGTTGGTATGAAGTGTCATACAAAACAACGCAATACAAGAATACAATGGCCTAAGTGATCGACAAGGAATATGATAGGAATGCACATCTGGAACAAAAATAAAGTGTTATTATGTTCGTCGTTGGCATTCTATCTAGCCCTTAGAATTTATAATAAAGAACTTAATAATTGTTATTTTGCTCTGGTCAAATAAAAACAATGAGTTGTTAAAATTATGACATTACTCCATGTACGATGGATAAGTTATTATAAATTTTAATGGTGAAACACACACACATAACACTGATGCTAAAATGCCATAAGGCAAATGATTTGAATTCCACTTATTTGTGGAACCGCCATTTAGGTCATTTTAGAGAAGAACACATGAAGGAACTCCATGCAAATGGATTTTTGGAGTCATTTTATTTTTGAAACGTTTGGCGCTTGCAAATCTTTTCTAAAATAGAATGACTAAAATACCGTTCACAGGCCAAGATTTGAACGGACAACTAACTTAGTAGAAACATACATGATGATGTATGTGGTTCACTAGGCATAGTTATGTGCGGGAGATTCTTCTACTTCATGAAAACTTCCAACAATGAATTGAGTATATATATGTGGATATATTCGATAAGGAAGAAGTTTGAAATATTTGAATGGATTCAAATAAATTTCAGCATGAAGTGGAAATCATTGTAATAGAAAAGTCAAATATCTATGATTGGATCATGGTGGAAATATTTGAATTACTAGTTTTAGCGAACATCTAAGAGAGTTATGAAATTGTTCTACAACTCACATTTCTTGGAGTATCATAGTGATTATATAGTATCCGAGAGATGTATCCAAACCTTGTTGGGTGAATGATGAGATAAAATAAAATGACGCCATTATATTTTTGTGGATTATGCTTTAGAGACTACCGCTTTTACACTAAATAGTGCATCATCATGATCCGTTGAAATGACACCATACAAGTTATGGCATGGGTATAAACCCTAATAGTCCTTTCTTTAAATTTTGGTCTAAGAGTTTACAACCAAAATCGGATGAATGTCTTTGTTGGTTATCCCAAATAATTGATTGGGAATTCTTTCCACTATAAAGTAAAAGACAAAAGTGTTTGTTAATGTTACTTGCTTATTTCCAAGAAATTGTTTTCTAGCGAAGTATTTGAGTGGGAGGACAATAGAACTTAATAAGGTTTATGAACCTGAGCATAATGATCAGAGTAGCGCAGCATCGGAAATGATTCGGAAGCGGCCATGACGATCATGGCTCCCATGACTACAAAGTGTTTTAGCCATGGAGATCGAAGTACATATTGAACCTTGTAGGTATGGTTTACTTTGTGATCAAATAAATGATTTGTGGACAAAGGATTGATTTTGAATAATGATAAACCAACTACAAACAAAGAAGTTATGATGGGCCCTGACTCCGTTAAAATGGCTATACGCCATCAAATCCAAGATAGATGAATACTTTTTGAAAGTAAATGGATCTATAAAATTGATGGACTTGGATGGAATATCTTTGAAGAAGCTCGACTTGTCGAAAAGTAGTTTACGACAAAGTTCAAAGAATTGACTACGATAAGATTAGATCTTCCGTAGCGATGCCTATAGTCTATGTGGATTATTCTAGTAATCACTACATATTTCTTTTATGAGATATGATAGTAGGATGGCAAAATACATTACTTAACAGAAGTGTGTATTAAAGGTGTATACAAGATACAACCAAGAGTTTTGCTAGTCCATGGAATACTAGATAGGTATACAAACTTTAATTGGATGAAGTAAGTATCGCGTAATTGGAATCTTCACCAGATGAAATAATCAAAGAGTTTTTGATTTCATCAGAGACGATGAAGAGGCTTGCATTTGCAAGAAATTAAGTGGGAGCGCTGAGACATATTTATAATACTTTATGTGGATGGCATATAGTTGGTTATAAAAGATGTAATTATATACTTGATTAAAAGGTTTCATTGAGAATTAACTTTAATGAAAAGATATGGACTGAAACATATTTAGTGTCAAGATCTATAAACATAGATTAAAACACATAATAAGTTTAAGTCAAAGTACATAGAATGGATATTGAAGTAGTTCAATATAGAAATATTAAGAAGGTGTTCTTTTCATGCGAAGGTTTAAACAAGACTTGAGTGTAATTGACACTCAATGAGTAAAAGCACATGAGTGATTTTAGATCACGAATAATATGTACAATATCAAATGTCCTGTGCTCTAAATGGTTAGGAGCATATACCAGAATAATTCATGTGATGATCATTGGATAAACAGTAAGAATATCCCTGAGTGCTTTAGAAGAACCAATGATATATAGTTTTGTATGAGTAATGACAAACAAATCTCTGTAAGGTGTTGCACCGATATTAGTTTGGTCACATATAAAAAATAAAATTTCAATCTCAAATTAGGCTAAGTGTTGTTTAAAAGGTAGTACAATGAGCTAGAAGTTGTCTATGCTAGATTTAGATGAGTTCTAAATGTTGTGACGGGTTCTACAAACGAAGGCAGAGTATGTCATTGTTTTGACAATGACTGAGGATGTTAAGTCAAGAAGTTCTTTGAGAACTTGGTGTAGTTCCGATAGTGTCAGAACTTTGAAGCTACATTGTGTGTGACAATATTAGCAACATATTTCAGACCGCGGAATTAAGGTTCCACCAGAAGACCAAACATATTTAATGCCGACTCATTTGGAAAATGAGTGATGCGTTGAGACGCAAATGAATTGCAAAATATATACGTTTCTGAGCATGTCAGATCCGTTGACTAAAAATTCTCCCGTGAGCAAAACATGATAAAACACCGGAAGGCCAAGGTGTTATATCTTTACATATGTAAACTAGATTATTGACTCTAGTTCAAGTGGGAGACTGTTGGAGATATGCCCAAGAGGCAATAATAAAATGGTTAGTATAATATATCTTTGTGTTTATGATAATGTTTACATACCATGCTATAATTGTATTAACCGAAACATTGATACATGTGTGTTATGTAAACAACAATGAGTCCCTAGTAAGCCTCTTGTATAACTAGCTTGTTGATTAATAGATGATCATAGTTTCATGATCATGAACATTGGATGTTATTAATAACAAGGTTATGTCATTATATGAATGATGTAATGGACACACCCAATTAAGCGTAGCATAAGATCACGTCATTAAGTTCATTTGCTATAAGCTTTCGATACATAGTTACCTAGTCCTTCGACCATGAGATCATGTAAATCACTTATGCCGGAAGGGTACTTTGATTACATCAAATTCCACTGCGTAAATGGGTGGTTATAAAGGTGGGATTAAGTATTCGGAAAGTATGAGTTGAGGCATATGGATCAAGAGTGGGATATTGTCCATCCCGATGACGGATAGATATACTCTGGGCCCTCTCGGTGGAATGTCGTCTAATTAGCTTGCAAGCATATGAATGGTTCATAAGAGATGACATACCACGGTACGAGTAAAGAGTACTTGTCAGGAGACGAGGTTGAACAAGGTATAGAGATACCGATGATCAAACCTCGGACAAGTAAAATATCGCGTGACAAAAGGAATCGGTATCGTATGTGAATGGTTCAGTCGATCACTAAGTCATCGTTGAATATGTGGGAGCCATTATGGATCTCCAGATCCCGCTATTAGTTATTGGTCGGAGAGAAGTCTCAACCATGTCTGCATAGTTCGCGAACCGTAGGGTGACACCCTTAAGATTTGATGTCGTTTAAGTAGATATGGAATATGGAATGGAGTTCAAAGTTTTGTTCGGAGTCTCGGATGGGATCCAGGACATCACGAGGAGTTCCGGAATGGTCCGGAGAATAAGATTCATATATAGGAAGTCACTTTCCAAGTTTGGAAATGATCCGGTGAATTTATGGAAGGTGGTTTCTAGAATTATCCGGAATAAATCACTATGGAAGGAGGAGTCCCGGAGGGACTCCACAAACCCTAACCAGCCAACCAAGTGGGAGGGTGGAGTCCATGGTGGACTCCACCTCCTTGGCCGGCCAAGTAAAGGGGGAAGGGGAGAGTCCCTGTCCCTCTAGGTTTCGTCCATAAGGCAGTTTTTCTGTTGGGGTCTTATTCGAAGACTTTGGGCAAACCCTTGGGGTTCCACCTATATAATGAGGAGGAGAGGGAGGGGGCTGCCCATGGCTTGGCCGCACCACCTAGGGCATCCAAGGGCCGGTGCCCAAGTGCCCCTCCCCTCTCCCCAAACCCTAGCCTCTCTTCCTCCACATAATACTCCCGCAGCGCATAGGCGAAGCCCTGCCGGAGTTCTCCACCACCACCGCCACCACGCCGTCGTGCTGCCGGGATTCCGAGGAGGATCTACTACTTCCGCTGCCCGCTGGAATGGGGAGAAGGACGTCATCTTCATCAACACCGAACGTGTGACCGAGTACGGAGGTGCTGCCCGATGGTGGCACCGTCAAGATCTTCTACGCGCTTTTGAAAGCGGCAAGTGATCGTCTACCGCAGCAACGAGAGCCTCCTCTTGTAGGCTTTGGAAATCTTCAAGGGTTAGTCTCGTTCATCCCCTCGTTGCTACCGTCTTCTAGATTGCATCTTGGCTTGGATTGCGTTCTCGCGGTAGGATTTTTTTTGTTTTCTATGCTACGAATCCCATCAGACGTATCAAGCATCCCCAAGCTTAGTTCCTACTCGCCCTCGTGTAGGTAAGCGATAACAAGGATAATTTCTGAAGTGATATGCTATCATAATCTTGATTAATACTATTGTAAAGCATACGAGATGAATGCAGCGATTCGAAGCAATGGTAAAGACAATGAGTAAACAACTGAATCATATAGCAAAGACTTTTCATGAATAGTACTTTCAAGACAAGCATCAATAAGACTTGCATAAGAGTTAACTCATAAAGCAACCTTTGAAGCAACACAAAGGAAGATATAAGTTTCAGCAGTTGCTTTCAACTTCAACATGTTTATCTCATGGATAATTGTCAACACAAAGTAATATAACAAGTGCAATAGGTAAACATGTAATAATCAATGCACACAGTTCACACAAGTGTTTGCTTCTAAGATAGAAAGAAATAGGTAAACTGGCTCAACAATAAGGTAGAAGAAAGGCCCTTCGCAGAGGGAAGCATGGATTACTATTTTTGTGCTAGAGCTTTTCATTTTGAAAACATAGAAACAATTTTGTCAACGGTAGTAATAAATCATATGTGTTATGTATAAGACATCCTATAAGTTGCAAGCCTCATGCATAGATTACCAATAGTGCTCGCACCTTGTCCTAATTAGCTTGGAGTTACATGGATTATCATTGCATAACATATGTTTCAACCAAGTGTCACAAAGGGATACCTCTATGTCGCATGTACAGAGGTCTAAGGAGAAAGTTCGCATTGGATTTCTCGCTTTTGATTATTCTCAACTTAGACATCCATACCGGGACAACATAGACAACTGATAATGGATTCCTCTTTAATGCATAAGCATTCAACAACAGATAATATTCTCATAAGAGATTGAGGATTGATGTCCAAACTGAAACTTCCACCATGATTCATGGCTTTAGTTAGCGGTCCAATGTTCTTCTCTAACAATATGCATACTCAAACCAATTGATCATGATAAATCACCCTTACTTCAGACAAGACGAACATGCATAGCAACTCACATGATATTCAACAAAGGTGTAATACTTGGTGGCGTCCCCAGAAACATGGTTACCGCTCAACAAGCAACTTATAAGAAATAAGATACATAAGCTACATATTCTTCACCACAATAGTTTTTAAGGATATTTTCCCATGAGCTATATATTGCAAAGACAAAGAATAGAATTTTAAAGGTAGCAATCAAGTAATTTGCTTTGGAATGGCAGAGAAATACCATGTAGTAGGTAGGTATGGTGGACACAAATGGCATAGTTTTTGGCTCAAGGATATGGATGCACGAGAAGTAATCCCTCTCAATACAAGGCTTAGGATAGCAAGGTTGTTTGAAGCAAACTCAAGTATAAACCGGTACAACAAAACTTACATAAGAACATATTGCAAGCATTATAAGACTCTACGCTGTCTCCTTGTTGTTCAAATACCTTAACCAAAAAATATCTAGACTCTATATGAGCACAACAATTGCTAGGTATCAAATTATTCAAGACATTATACCAATTACCACATGAAGCATTTTCTGTTTCCAACCATATAACAATGAACGAAGCAGTTTCAACCTTCGCCATGAACATTAAAAGTAAAGCTAAGAACACATGTGTTCATATGCAACGGCGGAGCATGTATCCCTCCCACACAAAGAATGCTAGGATCCGATTTTATTCAAACAAAAACAAAAAACAAAAACAAACAGACGCTCCAAGTAAAGCACATAACATGTGACGGAATAAAAATATAGTTTCACTAGAGTTGACCTGATAAGTTGTCGATGAAGAAGGGATGCCTTGGGCATCCCCAAGCTTAGATGCTTGAGTCTTATTAAAATATGCAGGGATGAACCACGGGGTCATCCCCAAGCTTAGACTTTTCACTCTTCTTGATCATATTGTATCATCCTCCTCTCTTGACCCTTGAAAACTTCCTCCACACCAAACTCAAAATAAACTCATTAGAGGGTTAGTGCATAATCTAAAATTCACATATTCAGAGGTGACATAATCATTCTTAACACTTCTGGATATTGCACAAAGCTACTGAAAGTTAATGGAACAAAGAAATCCATCAAACATAGCAAAACAGGCAATGCGAAATAAAAGGCAGAATCTGTCAAAACAGAACAGTCCGTAAAGACGAATTTTTCTAGAGCACTTAACTTGCTCATATGAAAATGCTCAAATTGAATGAAAGTTGCGTACATATATGAGGATCACGCACATAAATTGGCAGATTTTTCTAAATTACCTACAGAAGGGGCTGCTCAATTTCGTGACAGTAAGAAATCTGTTTCTGCGCAGTAATCCAAATCTAGTATTAACCTTACTATCGAAGACTTTACTTGGCACAACAATGCAATAAAATAAAGATAATGAGAGGTTGCTACAGTAGTAACAACTTCCAAGACTCAAATATAAAACAAAAGTGCGGAAGTAAAATAATGGGTTGTCTCCCATAAGCGCTTTTCTTTAACGCCTTTCAGCTAGGCGCAGAAAGTGTGAATCAAGTATTATCAAGAGGTGAAGCATCAACATCATAATTTGTTCTAATAATAGAATCATAAGGTAACTTCATTCTCTTTCTAGGGAAGTGTGCCATACCTTTCTTGAGAGGAAACTGATACTTAATATTACCTTCCTTCATATCAATGATAGCACCAACAGTTCGAAGAAAAGGTCTTCCCAATATAATGGGACAAGATGAATTGCATTCAATATCCAAGACAACAAAATCAACGGGGACAAGGTTATTGTTAACCATAATGCGAACATTATCAATCCTCCCCAAAGGTTTCTTTATAGCATTATCAGCAAGTTTAACATCCAAATAACAATTTTTCAATGGAGGCAAGTCAAGCATATCATAGATTTTCTTAGGCATAACAGAAATACTTGCACCAAGATCACATAAAGCATTAAAATCAAAAACATTGACCCTCATCTTAATGATGGGCTCCCAACCATCTTCTAACTTCCTAGGAATAGAAGTTTCAAGTTTTAGTTTCTCCTCTCTAGCTTTTATGAGAGCATTTGTAATATATTTTGTAAAGGCCAAATTTATAGCACTAGCATTGGGACTTCTAGCAAGTTTTTGTAAGAAATTTATAACTTCAGAGATATGACAATCATCAAAATCTAAACCATTATGATCTACAGCAATGGGATCATTGTCCCCAATATTTTGAAAAATTTCAGCAGTTTTATCACAAGCAGTTTCAGCAGTTTCACGCAGTTTTGCACGCTTTGCACTAGGAGTAGAATTATTGCCAACACCAATTATTTTATCATTGATAGTAGGAGGTTTAGCAACATGTGAAGCATTAACATTACTAGTGGTGGTAATAGTCCAAACTTTAACTACATTATTCTCTTTAGCTAGTTTTTCTTCTCTTTCCCACCTAGCATGCAATTCAGCCATCAATCTAATATTTTCATTAATTCGAACTTGTATGGCGTTTGCTGTAGCAAATGACTTAATATCTTTATATTCATTAGGCATAAATTTCAATTTTAAAAGATCAACATCAGCAGCAAGATTATCAACCTTAGAAGCAAGAATATCAATTTTACCAAGCTTTTCCTCAACAGATTTGTTAAAAGCCGTTTGTGTGCTAATGAATTCTTTAAGCATGACTTCAAGACCAGAGGGTACACTCCTACTATTGTTGTAAGAATTCCCATAAGAATTACCATAACCATTACCATTATTAGAAGGATATGGCCTATAGTTATTACCAGAATTATTCCTATAAGCATTGTTGTTTAAATTGTTACTTTTAATGAAGTTCACATCAACATGTTCTTCTTGAGCAACCAATGAAGCTAAAGGAACATTATTAGGATCAACATTAGATCTACCATTCACAAGCATAGACATAATAGCATCAATCTTATCATTCAAGGAGGAGGTTTCTTCAACAGAATTTACCTTCTTACCTTGTGGAGCCCTTTCCGTGTGCCATTCAGAGTAATTGATCATCATATTATCAAGAAGCTTTGTTGCCGCACCTAAGGTGATGGACATAAAAGTATTGATGTCTACGGGAGCTTCTATTCTTGTAGACAGTGTTGGGCCTCCAAGAGCAGAGGTTTGTAGAACAGCAGCAAGTTTCCCTTAAGTGAATCACCCAAGGTTTATCGAACTCAGGGAGGAAGAGGTCAAAGATATCCCTCTCAAGCAACCCTGCAATCACGATACAAGAAGTCTCTTGTGTCCCCAACACACCTAATACACTTGTCAGATGTATAGGTGCACTATTTCGGCGAAGAGATAGTGAAATACAAGTAGTATGGATGTATATGAGTGGTAATAGCAATCTGAATAAAATATGGCAGCGAGTAAACATGCAACATGAACAGTAAATAAACGGAGATTCGATGTTTGGAAACAAGGCCTAGGGATCATACTTTCACTAGTGAACACTCTCAACATTGATCGCATAATAAATAACTCTTTCTCTTATGTGCTACATACACTCTTTTGTTGGATGATGAACACATTGCGTAGGATTACACGAACCCTCAATGCCGGAGTTAACAAGCTCCACAATTCAATGTTCATATTTAAATAACCTTAGAGCATAATAGATCATTGGAAAATAAACCAAGAACTAACATAGTGCACACATTGTCCACATTACACTATGAAGGAGGAATAGATCACATCAATACTATCATAATGATAATTAACTCCACAATCTACAAGAGATCATGATCATAGCCTACGACAAGAACCACACGGTGCACACACTAGTCACCTTTACACCATGCGGGAGGAATAGACTACTTTAATAACATCACATGAGTAGCACACAAATAGTAGCGATACAAAGCTCATCATATGGATCTCAATCATGTAAAGCAGCTCATGAGATCATTGTATTGAAGTACATAGGAGAGAGATTAACCACATAGCTACCGGTACAGCCCCGAACCTTGATGGAGAACTACTCCCTCCTCATGGGAGACAGCAGCGTTGATGGAGATGGCGGTGGTGTTGATGGAGAAGCCTTCCGGGGGCACTTCCCCGTCCCGCCGGCGTGCCGGAACAGAGACTCCTGTCCCCCAGATCTTGGCTTCGCGATGGCGGCGGCTCTGGAAGGTTTCTCGTACCGTGGTTTTTTCGTATCGAGGTTTTAGGTCCAGGGGCTTCTTATAGGCGAAGAGGCGGCGTCAGAGGGTCGAAGAGGCGGCGGCACCATAGGGTGGCGCGGGCCACACCCAGGCCGCGCCGGCCTATGGTCTGGTGGGCCTGTGGCCCCCCCCGGTCCTTCCGGGTGTTCCGGAAGCTTCGTGGAAAAATAGGATGCTTGGGTCTTGATTTTGTCCGATTCCGAGAATATTTCCTTACTAGGATTTACGGAACCAAAAACAGCAGAAAACGGAACCGGCCCTTCGGCATCTCGTCAATAGGTTAGTTCCGGAAAACGCATAAATATGACATATAATGTGTACAAAACATGTAGATATCATCAATAATGTGGCATGGAACATAAGAAATTATCGATACGTCGGAGACATATCAAGTACCTCCAGCAGCTGAATCCAATAGGTTCCGCGAAGAAAAATTCAGTCCTGCATAGAAGGTTTGGATGATCATCCAAGTAGTTAGTCCATGGGTAGGGCAATTCTTTACCAAAGATTTCATTCTCTCCCATGCTTGAGCAACATGTTCATTATCCAATTGCTTAAAATTCATTATGATACTTCTCAAAGATATAATTTTAGCGGGAGGATAATATCTACCAATGAAAGCATCCTTACATTTAGTCCATGAATCTACTATTTTTAGGCAAAGATAGCAACCAATCTTTAGCTCTTCCTCTTAAGGAGAAAGGAAACAATTTTAATTTTATAATGTCACCATCTACATCCTTATACTTTTGCATTTCACAAAGTTCAACAAAATTATTAAGATGGGCAGCAGCATCATCGGAACTAACACCGAGAAAATTGCTCTCTCATAACAAGATTTAGTAAAGCAGGTTTAATTTCAAAAAATTCTGCTGTAGTAGCAGGTGGAGCAATAGGTGTGCATAGGAAATCATTATTATTTGTGCTAGTGAAGTCACACAACTTAGTATTTTCAGGAGTACCCATTTTAGCAGTAGTAAATAAAGCAAACTAAATAGACTAAATGCAAGTAACTAATTTTTGTGTGTTTTTAATATAGAGAGCGCAAACAAGAAAGTAAATAAAGTAAAGCTAGTAACTAATTTTTTTGTATTTTTGATATAGAGAACAAACAAAGCAGTAAATAAAGTAAAGTAAAGCAAGACAAAAACAAAGTAAAGAGATTGGATGTGGGAGACTCCCTTTGCAGCGTGTCTTGATCTCCCCGGCAACGGCGCCAGAAAAAATGCTTGATGGCGTGTAATTGACACGCGTCTGTTGGGAACCCCAAGAGGAAGGTGTGATGCGTACAACAGCAAGTTTTCCCTCAGTAAGAAACCAAGGTTATCGAACCAGTAGGAGTCAAGGATCACGTGAAGGTCGTTGGTGACGGAGTGTAGTGCGGCGCAACACCAGGGATTTCGGCGCCAACGTGGAACCTACACAACACAATCACAATACTTTGCCCCAACTTAAGAGTGAGGTTGTCCATCTCACCGGCTTGCTGTAAACAAAGGATTAAATGTATGGTGTGGAAAATGATGTTTGTTTGCGATGAACAGTAGAGAACAGAGTTTGCAGTAGATTGTATTTCAGATGTAAAAGAATGGACCGGGGTCCACAGTTCACTAGTGGTGTCTCTCCGATAAGAAATAGCATGTTGGGTGAACAAATTACAGTTGGGCAATTGACAAATAAAGAGGGCATAACAATGCACATACATACCACGATGACTACTATGAGATTTAATCAAGGCATTACGACAAAGTACATAGACCGCTATCCAGCATGCATCTATGCCTAAAAAGTCCACCTTCAGGTTATCATCCGAACCCCTTCCAGTATTAAGTTGCAAACAACAGACAATTGCATTAAGTATGGTGCGTAATGTAACCAACACAAATATCCTTAGACAAAGCATTGATGTTTTATCCCTAGTGGCAA
This sequence comes from Lolium rigidum, assembly GCF_022539505.1. Lineage (NCBI taxonomy): Eukaryota > Viridiplantae > Streptophyta > Magnoliopsida > Poales > Poaceae > Lolium > Lolium rigidum. The sequence goes on from NC_061509.1 coordinate 219,831,740, forward strand.
CAGCACATCCACAATCTTAGAACTTTCTGTCACTATCCCGGATTCAATGGAGGCATGAACCCACTATCGAGCATAAATACTCCCTCTTGGAGTCACAAGTATCAACTTGGCCGAGCCTCTACTAGCAACGGAGAGCATGCAAGAACATAAACAACACATATATGATAGATTGATAATCAACTTGACATAGTATTCCATATTCATCGGATCCCAACAAACACAACATGTAGCATTACAAATAGATGATCTTGATCATGATAGACAGCTCACAAGATCTAACATGATAGCACAATGAGGATAAGACAACCATCTAGCTACTGCTATGGACCCATAGTCCAGGGGTGAACTACTCACACATCAATTCGGAGGAGATCATGGTGATGAAGAGTCCTCCGGGAGATGATTCCCCTCTCCGGCAGGGTGCCGGAGGCGATCTCCTGAATCCCCGAGATGGGATTGGCAGCGGCGGCGTCTCTGGAAGGTTTTCCGTATCGTGGCTCTCGGTACTGGGGTTTTCGCGACGAAGGCTATAAGTAGGCGGAAGGGCAGAGTCGGAGGGCTGGCGAGGGGCCCACACCATAGGGCGGCGCGGGCCCCACCTAGGCCGCGCGGCCCTATGGTGGCGGCGCCTCGTCGCCCCACTTCGTATCCATTTCGGTCTTTTGGAAGCTTCATGGAAAAATAAGACCCTGGGCGTTGATTTCGTCCAATTCCGAGAATATTTCCTTTGTAGGATTTCTGAAACCAAAAACATCAGAAAACAGCAACTGGCTCTTCGACGTCTCGTCAATAGGTTAGTGCCGGAAAATGCATAATAATGACATAAAGTGTGTATAAAACATGTGAGTATCATCATAAAAGTAGCATGGAACATAAGAAATTATAGATACGTTTGAGACGTATCACGCACATAGTCAAAGAAGAATTTAAAACAGGACTAACTGCACTCACATCAACATCAATCTTAGTGGTTTGATCACATGGTACTTGCAAATCAGTAGTATGATCCTCTAATATAGGCGGTGTGGCCAAATCATCAACGAACTCAACACATGGTATATTAATATCAACATGGTATTTACCAATTTCAAGTGGATTAACAAAACTAGGAAGCATCTCCATTGCTTGATCAGAAGATTCTTTCAAAGCGACAACTCTATCCTCAATCAACTCAATAAACAAATCATCACATGACATATGTTTATCATCACGGTATTCATCAGTCACATGTGGAAGGATAAAATCAGTACCTTTATTGTTACCTTGTCACTCCGACTTAGAAGATGTTCGCAGCGACGTGTCACAAGTCTGTGGCTGGGTGACGCGCACAACAATATTCATGCGTGGAACTGTTGCGGTCAGAAACCCACCGTCGAGCAACGACTGGCAACACCGTAGAGCCGGGAACAACTAGGGCTGCGGCTGGCCCAGTCCCTCAGAGCGACGGCCCGCAAAGCCTTCTGGTCACACGCCCGATGCTGTCGCAAGGGCGTGCCACCTGACCTATACCTGGTCAGTAAGGTGTTGGATGATGCCTCGCTTAGTTTCCTGCAGGGCACACACGTAAACGTTAAATACAAGCCTCGATCGGCTCTCAGGTTATCCTGTGAATCGGCTCAAAGAGCCGATCCACCCATGATTCGTACAAGGTGTCCGAATATATGGTGGTCCTGCTTGATCAAGATAAAGCTAATACAATCTACGACGATTTGGGGTTTTCACCGCACAATCGGATCATCCTACTCACGATTGGGCCTCGCGCTCGCGTACGGTGATCGTAAGCCGATCCTAGACAGGGCCTAAAACCAACACGAGGTTGATCCTCGGAACATCCTGTCTAGGGCCAGCAAACTACACCCTACACGCCGCTGGATCCTCCAACCCTTTGTAAGGCCTAACTATTGCGGATATTAAACTAATCCTTGAAGAACAAGGAGCAACCGTAACGGATCGGATCTACTAAACCATGATCAAGCGGGGTGCCGCCCCTACACCTAAGATAGGTGTAAGGGCGGCTAGATGCATAAGGGTTGCACTACGACAGCATATGATACTAAGAACAATGCTAACCCTAACACATCTAAGATAACTACGTTGCTCGCCATAAAAAAGGCTTCAGCACGAGCAACGCATGAACAACGGGGATAGGCTTCTGCTGCCTAGATCGCAAGATGCGATCTAGGCAGCATGGTGCTTACCGGAGAAACCCTCGAGACGAAGGAGTTGGCGATGCGCCGAGATTTGTTTGTGTTGAACGTTGGTTGTTGTTTATTCCATAAACCCTAGATACATATTTATAGTCCAGGGGACTTTCTAATTGAGGCGTGCACCAAACCGTACACGGGTAAAACTCTAATTTCTAAACTAAGATGCGATCTAATATGTTACAGATACACCGGGCAATTAAGCCCAACTTGGTATAAAAGGCCGATTCACGTATTTCTTCCATGTGTATTCTTTAAATCCATCTTCAATCGCGGCCCACCTCTGACTTGGTCAAATTCTGGTGATAACACATGCCCCCTGGTTTTGGAAATGACATTTCCAAAATCATTACGCCTTTCTTTCGTCGGGCCATGTCGTAGCAGAGCATAACTGTTGCATCATCCTTCATCATGACGCCTTGTCTTCTCAATTCCTCTGCAAAATTCTGATGGCTTTAGCATCACTTCCTCGGAAACTGAAATGGCATTAAATCTCCACTAGGCTCCCCATTATTTAACCGTGCCGATTGATCAATCTCCCTTATCCCCTTCCTCCATTCCAGCTGTCGGCACCCAAAAACCCTCTTTCCCTGTAGCAATGCCGTCTCCTTCCTCCTCTTCTTCTTCATCGGTTCTTTCTGCCGAGTCCTCCCCCTTCCGCGAGCCGACGCCGGAGTGGAACCCGGAGGAGGTCCATGCGGCCAACGTCCGTCGCGCCATCGAGGCCGGGGACGAGCCGAGCCACAACTTCTCCATCTGGTCAGAGGATGATAAGTCCCTGACCGACGGGGAGAGCGACCTCCGCTTCCACGCCCATGGGGAATCGGAGGAGGAAAGCGACGACGACCGCTTTCCCTGGGACGGGGTCACCTCCTCCGAGGAGGCGAAGGAGGAGGAGGAGGAGGACGATGACAGCTCCTCCGACGAGCCGCCGGCCAAGCGCCACTGCCCCTGGCCCGGGAACCTCAGCGACGTGGACAGCGACGATGACGACGCTGATGAAGAGGACGAGGACAACAAGGGTCCTGTCGGCGGTCACCACAGCAGTGACGGCGAGCCGGCCGGGAGCAGCGTCGACAATGGCGACGATGATGACGACGATGACGAAGGCAGCAACGGCCCCTAGATAGGATCTTAGCCTAGGGCCAGTAGGGGTAGACGGGGCAATGTGTCTCCCAAGACTTCCTTTTGAGAGCAATCAGCTCTTTATGTAAGAAATTTTGCTTATCAATGAAGAAATTTGATCTTGCTGATTTCCCTTATGATAATTTAGCCGATTGCCCTTTGTACTAATCCTGCCGATTGTCAATTCGGTCAATGCTCAATAAGCCGACGGCAACGCATCAGTCTTCCATAATCCGCTCGTATCTCTTTGACGTCGGAGCGATCGTGAACTTGGTCAATGTCTAAGAAGCCGATGCTAATGCATCAGTCCTTTTGAGAATCCAGCCTCCTTCCCTTTCTTGCAACAACAGGACGGTCCAAACCCTGTAAAGACGACGGCCTCCCTTTTTGGCTCCCCTCCGTAGCCTCAACAGTCTTCTCCGGCCAACAGCTCAGCGCTTTCGAAGAAGGCCACGATGTAGGGTCAGCCGATGCAACTCCAATCGGCTCCCAAAAATAGAGCATCTACCAAGTTAGCTGCCCCCCGAGCCTTAGTCGAGGCAAAGACAATGATGTGGACACGCAGCAAAAACTGCCATTGGTCTCAAGTCATAACGCAGAGGCAGCCGATTTCAACAACATCGCCCCCCCTAGAGCAGAGAACCTTCAGGGTGAGCTGCCCCCCGAGCTTCTTCAGTCCGCTTCTTGCACCTTGCTGGTCAGATCGGCTTCTCTTGATGCAACCATCCTTAACCTGATCTGCACGTCCATGCTGCTCTTGGCATTGGTCATGGTTATGATCCCACAGACTTACCCCAGATGATCTGGTGGACCCTCTGCTTACAACAGTTGTACCTCTTGAGTCGATGGCCATGCATCGGCTTTCTATCCTTAAGTCGATGTCTGCGCATCGGCTGTGCTTAAAAAAAATTGAATTTTTACGGCCGACTTATATATCGGCCCCCATACTTTATCAGAGAATATATCTTGACTTGCTTCAAACTCCGTATCCTCATGCTCTATCCTTCTATGTGCCCCCCGAGCCGATTCTGCCAGGTAGCAGCTGAAATCGGCTCTATGGTTAGCCAAGGCACTCTATGTGAACGTCGGCTCTGATAGGACCAGCGTGGACTTCTTCCAGCTCATCAGCCGACGTAAACCCATCGCCTATGAGATCGATGCTGAATTCAGGCAGAATGGATGGTGAGGATAATTTTGGCCGATTGCTGGAATCGGCCTCCACTTTGCTTGCTCGATGAAGGGTTTTGCTTCCTTCAGAAATCTTTGGGGCCGATCTCCTGGATCGGCATCGCCATACTTGCTCATTGGGCTGTTCTCGCTACTCGGTCAGGCCGGTGGATAAGACCAGCCCAACCTCTGACTTTATCACATTGATGCGCTTGCTGTCGCCCACCTCGAGTGCATCGTGTAACCGTGGAGCACTAAGCTCTGTCGGAAGGACGAGCACCATGTTTGTGCCAGCCGATGTTTCATCATCGGCTTTCCTTTGCTTGGGGCGCCACTCTTTTCTTTGTGGCCGACCTTCTTCGTCCAGGGTTCGCTGAATTTTAGCTGCGAGATCAGGCCGCGCTTTCCTCAACGTGTGTAGGTATAACCTTTCAGCTTCCTCCAATCCACGTAGTCGCTGAACCCTTCGCTTCTGGGAACGGCTGAGCCCATCAGGACACCACCTTGGCCGATGATACTTGTCTTCTTCTTCATCATCGTCCTCAAGTTCCTCGAGATCTTCCACCCGAGCAGGCTCAACCTGTCTGTTCCGAGGCGGGAGAGGCCCTAGACGTTTGAACACGGACACGTTAGCTGCATCCCTCTTCCTTTGTTTGCATTCTGGCAATTGCCGATTGTAGGCAATCGGCTCATTCCTGAATCCCAGCAGTGTCTGAAGAAGGGGCAGTCCCAGTGCCTATCCACGTCGTCTTGCTCCCTCGGCTTCTCCTTGGCGTAGCGCTCATATCGCTCCTCATCGTGATCATGCCGACGATGTCTCCTGTCGTCTCTAGCCAGCCGATCTTTGTCATCATCGTCGCTGGACCGTCGGCGTTGGTCATACTGACTCACATACTTGTTGAGGAGGTGATCAGAGAGGGGTCGCTGATATCTTATGTTCTTCACTTCTCCCTCTGTGACGTAGCGTTTGCCGTCGTGGCGGAGCCGATCGCGTGGAGCGGCTTCCTCTCGTATCTTTGCTATGAGAGCAGCTGCCCTCATCTCCGTCCTTACCGAGTGGTGCCCAGGTCCCACCATGTTGATATTGCACGAGAGATCTGGCTGGGACCCTCCATGGTAAGTATACTCCACCATGTTAACGGCGGGGAAGGGGTGTGTGTCGACCTTCATGGCGTACTGGTTAAAAATTAGCCGTCCTTTTTCTATCGCCATTTGGATCTGCTGACGCCACACCCTACAGTCGTTGGTGGTGTGGGAGAACGTGTTATGCCATTTGCAATATGGCTTTCCGTTCAGCTCCTGCACCGTGGGGATCTTGTGGCCTTCGGGTACCTTCAGCTGCTTCTGCGCGAGTAAGAGGTCGAAAATCTGCTCAGCTTTGGTCACGTCGAAGTCGAACCCTTTTGGAGGGCCTTGTGGCTTAACCCACTTACAGGAGACGGGGCTTGCTGTCCGAGTCCATTCAGCCACTGCTACCTCCTGATCTCCCATAGCACCTTCATCCTCGTCTGCCTCAACCAGGACCACCGCACGCTTGAATTTATCCTGGTAAACATCTGGGTGGCGCTGTTCATATGCTGACAGCTTCTGCACCATGTGCGCCAACGAAGGGTAGTCTCGCTTGGGAGGCCACGTCCTTGATAGATGATGAGAGACCCACCACCGCCAACTCGACTGCTTCTTTTTCACTTACGTGAACCGAATAGCATCGGTTCCTAATGGTCCTGAAGCGCTGGATGTATTCTGCCACTGTTTCCCCGCGCTTCTGTCGTACTTGTGCAAGATCGGCAATACCAGCCTCGGAAGCTTCTGAGTGATACTGAAGGTGGAACTGCTCTTCCAACTGCTTCCAAGTCCGGACTGAGTTCGGTGGCAGCGATGTGTACCACCCGAAAGCCGATCCTGTGAGGGACTGTGTGAAGGACCTCACACGCAGCTCGTCTGATGCTGAGATAGTGCCCAGCTGTGCCAAATATCGGCTCACATGCTCGATGGAGTTGGAACCATCCGATCCACTAAACTTTGTAAAGTCAGGGAGCCGATATTTGGGAGGTAGCGGAATCAATTCGTACTCGTTGGGGTACGGCTTGGTATAGCCGATTGTCCTCCTTTTCGGCATCATGCCGAACTGGTCCTTTATGATCGTACAAATCTCATCCGCTGTGATGGCCGAAGGCGTTGGACCCTGAAGATTCACCGGGGTGGCATACTTGGCCAGCCATGCTTGCTTTTCCAGTTCTGAGCCAACTGCAGGAGCTGAGCTCTGGAGGTTCGTCGGAGTGGCGTACTTCGCTATCCACGTTTGCTTCTCAAGATCCGCTCCCGACGTTCCTCCCGCTGTTCCGGAGGCCCCTGCTATTGCAGCCTGGTTTGGGATTTCCCAGTTACTGCAGTCCGGCACGTATGCGCACGTGTATCCGTGCGGGATCTCCTTGGGCGCCTCATGCAGGAATTGGTAGTCACTTGGATCACCACCAATCTTGTAGACGACGTAGGCCGATGAGTTCGGCACTTCTGGCGCTGCCAACGCGAACGGCAGCGGTGGACGGGAGTGGAGTGGCATCTCTCCTTGGTATGTCCCCAGCGCCGGTCCTGATGGAGAGTACCGATGGCTCATGATTTCCCGGATCACGCGAAGAGCGACACGCTCCAAAGTGTTCACCAGGCTCTCAGAATGGCGGTGCAGCGAATGAGCCACCATGAAGTTGATCTCCTGACGCAGCGACCTGGTGCGTTCTTCTGACGGGGTGGACAGGTCCACTCCATCGAGCGCGCCTTCGGTGAGAACCCCTTCCACCCGATGCCATGGGAGCGGGTTCCGTGGAAAGAGCCGATGAGGTCGGCTTCGAGGACTGCCTTGATCTCGTCGTGCTTCTTCTTGAGCTCGTCAGTCAGATCCTCGTACTTGACCGGAGTGCTTTCCGCCATCTCGGATGTAGATGGCGATGCGGTGGATGTCGAAGATCGTCCCACCGGGCGTGCCGCGAATGTGTTGCGGTCGAAACCCACCGTCGAGCAACGACCGGCAACACCGTAGAGCCGGGAACAACTAGGGCTGCGGCTGGCCCCGGTCCCTCGGAGCGACGGCCCGCAAAGCCTTTCGGTCACACGCCCGATGTCTGTCGCAAGGGCGTGCCACCTGACCTATACCCGGTCGGGGAAGGTGTTGGATGATGCCTCGCTTAGTTTCCTGCAGGGCACACACGTAAACGTTAAATACGAGCCTCGATCGGCTCTCAGGTTATCCTGTGAATCGGCTCAAAGAGTCGATCCACCCATGATTCGTACAAGGTGTCCGAATATATGGTGGTCCTGCTTGATCAAGATAAAGCTAATACAATCTACGACGATTTGGGGTTTTCACCGCACAATCGGATCATCCTACTCACGATTGGGCCTCGCGCTCGCGTACGGTGATCGTAAGCCGATCCTAGACAGGGCCTAAAAACCAACACGAGGTTGATCCTCGGAACATCCTGTCTAGGGCCAGCAAACTACACCCTACACGCCGCTGGATCCTCCAACCCTTTGTAAGGCCTAACTATTGCGGATATTAAACTAATCCTTGAAGAACAAGGAGCAACCGTAACGGATCGGATCTACTAAACCATGATCAAGCGGGGTGCCGCCCCTACACCTAAGATAGGTGTAAGGGCGGCTAGATGCATAAGGGTTGCACTACGACGAGCATATGATACTAAGAACAATGCTAACCCTAACACATCTAAGATAACTACGTTGCTCGCCATCAAAAAGGCTTCGGCACGAGCAACGCATGAACAACGGGGATAGGCTTACGCTGCCTAGATCGCAAGATGCGATCTAGGCAGCATGGTGCTTACCGGAGAAACCCTCGAGACGAAGGAGTTGGCGATGCGCCGAGATTTGTTTGTGTTGAACGTTGGTTGTTATTTATTCCATAAACCCTAGATACATATTTATAGTCCAGGGGACTTTCTAATTGAGGCGTGCACCAAACCGTACACGGGTAAAACTCTAATTTCTAAACTAAGATGCGATCTAATATGTTACAGATACACGGACAATTAAGCCCAACTTGGTATAAAAGGCCGATTCATGTATTTCTTCCATGTGTATTCTTTAAATCCATCTTCAATCGCGGCCCACCTCTGACTTGGTCAAATTCTGGTGATAACAGGAACGTTGGAAGAAACAACCGGTGCTAGTGTGCATGAATTGAAGGAGTTGGAATGGTTCAACGTTTTCTCCTGTATGTGTTTCTCAAAAGCACAAGCGCGAACATATATACCAATAGTAGAACGAGGAATATACTTAAACATAACCTTAATATCAGGGTTCAAGCCGTTGAAAAACATGTTTCTAGTATTTTCCTCAAATTCCTTTATATCACAACGGTACATGTAAAATTTACATTCCTGATAGTAAACATGCACGGTGTTACTAACTTGTTCTAACCGTTTAAGTTTGCGGATCATTTCACGTTGATGAGAAAGAGGCACAAATCTATGTCGCAAAGCAGATTTTAAATCTCCCCAAGTAGTAGGTTTATTATCAACGGTTTCTTTATAAGTCATATCCCACCAAATGGAAGCAAAACGCGTCAGTTTATTTTACTTTCTCATGTTCAGTAAAATCATGGCATCCAAAAATATGGTCGACTTCAAACTCCCAATCAAAATAAGCATCCGTATTATATCTATCCTCATAAACTGGTAAAGAAATAACCTGATCATGATTTCCTGTAAATGGTCGCACGTGCATCTCCGTAGTTGTCATGGTACTCGGGTCCATGGATTGGTCCTCAATTCATGTCATGGTTAGTACCCAAAAAGACCAAGTGTATATGCCGACAAACTACATAAATATGGTGGTATCACGCGTAATTCGTCAAGCAAAATACAAAGCTCTTACAAGTTCTTACCAAACAAGAGGGAGGCGATATGGCAACCAACAAGGATCAACTTCTCCCCAAAATTGCACAAAGCGATTACCAGGTGTCGACACAAAGCACGTGGAGAAATATGTGGAGCTCTGGGAAGGCAAAATATAGTGGTATGGTGGTACAATAATCAAACCAGCGATGCAAATTGAGTAAACACTCAAAGACGGTACGTCCTAGGCTAGATCGTATTAGAGACGCGAGCCTAAATCACCAACGAGGTCACGACGCGGCACAAAATGCAAGAGGCAGCGAAACTGGCGCTGGAAGATAGAGGCACCTAAGGTAAGGCGTCGAGTTTTTTTTCTTTTAACTCAACCCTGGCGCTAGAGGGCAGAGGTCTCTATGGTCGGGCGACCAGACATTTTTTTTTGCCTGGAATCTACCTTGGCGCTAGACCATAGAGGTCTCTATGGTCGGGCGCCCAGATTTTTTTTTCCGCGGAATCTACCTTGGCGCTAGACCACAGAGGTCTCTATGGTCGGGCGCCCAGAATTCTTTTTTTTCTTTGCAACTAGACTGCTATCAGGATTCTGACGGAAAATGCGAAATTGACCAAGAAAATGGATCTAAAACCCGAAAAAACTCTGAAACGAAGATCAAGAAAGACCCTACTATGGTGGGAAGAAAAGGGGCACAACAAGGAGTTGATGGCAGATGTGGCGGAAGTATATGGTGGCAGTGATCTGGCGAGGACTGCAAGCGGAGATGGTGCGGCGGCAACGCGACTACTATGACCAGAACTCGAAACTCTAACGACTCTAGGCGCTAAGACCAGCACGTGACACGACGATTGCAGACAAAGACTTAAAAAACAAAAACTGAAAAGATCATGCAATGGCTTGGTAGGGGCTATGGGACGTATGATCTAAACCTAATATATTTTTGGCTTTTTCGTGGGTTTTAGGTATGAATGCGATGCAATCTACACTAGGAAAACTGTAAAATCTCACCGAGCAACCTGAAATTTGATACCACTTGATAAGGCAAAGGTGTCCGATCTTTTGATGAGATGAAGATAGATCGATTTGTTGGTGGAGTTCATGCTTGCGATCCGACTACACGTGCAGAGCTCGTGCGCCAATGCAATCACTAGGACAATCTCCGGGAGTTACTGATCTTGCGGGAGCACGATTAGCCTGATCAGAAGGTATTAATTCCTACCTGAAATCGAGAACAAGTAAGAACTAAAGATGCAATCAGAATATTGCGAATAGAGATGAAAGCTTGATTGATAATGGTGGGATTTCGAATAGTCGGTCTTGTTCTGGGCGTTGGCCTCAAAAGAAGTACACGAAGTTGCAACAATTGGCTAACTTTTAATCTAATCAAAATCCAAGTTCTAATGACGGCTACAGAGGGATATATATGGGGGAAGTGAAGGGATTTTCGTCCAACCAGCTAGGGTTGGCCAAAAACACCACTAAATGGGCCTTCCTCCACTTATATGGCCTCTTAAAATCCCCTAAAATACCTAATCCGAAAATACATGGGCCTAACCCATTAAATAAGGTGATGCAGCACCAAAAATAACTCTTTGGACAAATTTTATGATGGAGTAACTTGTATAATTCATCCAAGTATCATTGCTTCACTATGGTGGCTTCAATGTTCCGAAATCCTCGCTTGCAACGCCATCCTGAATCCTCGCAGGCCTGCTACCATTTCCATGCACGTTCCTAATCCAACTCTTGACGTCCATGCTAGATCCATTCCTAAATAATATAAATATATTTGATTGAGGGAGCATCATATTCTCATATATATCAGGAAGGATTCCTAGTAACGAATGTACCTGAGATGTGGTTGTAGGAGTATTGGTTGTATCTATCATAGAGATGTCCTCATCATCCTCCCCTTCTTGAATTGAAGTCGTTCTCGACGTAGTCTCATCTTTTTCACCAAGATATGCCTTCAAATCGGAGGTTGTGATGTCCTCATCAAGTTGGCACGTCTTGCTAGAGGCTGCTACCAACTATTGATCGAGTAGAAGTACTCATGTCATGTATGTTCATGTATGAACCTATGAGGTCGCACACTTAAGGGGCTGAAATCCTAATTCAGATTGGATCCACATTAGACCAGGCTTAAGATACCAATAGGCCTCAAGTGTTCAAACCCATCAGGGACGCCTATATAAGAGAGGGTGGGGTGAGCTTATTAGGGTTAGAACTACTCCACCTAGCCGCCACTCCTCTCACACCCCAGTTACACACGTGCAGACCTAGTAATACGACGTTTGGTGCTTCCACTCCGTACGTGTGGATACCTTCAAGGTGTTGCGTTTGTATCACTTGGACGAGTCACACAAGAGGCAGTTGTTCATGGGACAAAGAGGGGGAGGACATATATAGTACGACTACACTTCCCCGATGTTCTTCATTGAGTTTCGTAACTCTGTGTCGGGTGCTAATCCTATGATCTATGACTACAATGTTTCTGGTTTACGCGGTAGAAATTTTTGTTTTATGCTAGTGTAACCTAAACGTACCCCTACAGTGGTACGAGAGCTGATGTTGTACAGTTATAGGTTTGAGAAGTTTGCATATGGTGATATGTAGATCGGTATGATTGATGTGATCAATTGTAGGGCGGTGGTTCAGGCTTGATCTATGATCTTGTTACCATGATCGTGTTGCAAAGGTCGTGGAACGACTTACACCTACCGGTTGGTTTCCTCCATCGGGGTAGACACTGACATATAAGTACAATTGCAGTGCACGAAGATCAATGTGATTGATCGAATCGAAACCTAGATTAATAATTGGTGTACCATGATCGTGTGAGCGGGCTCCATGAGAGCCAAAGGGTTTGATTCGGTTGTCAAGCCATCACCCACTTCACACGAAGACCAAAGGAAATTGGTTAAATCGGAACAATAGTTGATTGAGGTAAATTTGATTTGCGGATCAAATTTTTTCATGAAAATTGTAAGGATTGGATCTACAATTTCTCATGATTTTATGGATGCCAGAAGATACCGCGAGGGGGCTGTCCCTTTGAACCCCACGGGGGAAACCCCACTCAATCCCCATAATCGTTGCCCCTATTGCTTTTCTTTAAGGTTCATAGGGAGTTGCGAGTTCACATAATCCGGTAGAATGGCGATTCTATGCTTAACTTGTTTTTGCGGGATGTATGTTAACATTATGACCCAAATATGTATGTGATGCATGTTTATAATATTCTATGACCTGCGAGTCATGAGTAGGGCAACATGGCTGGAGCCTAATGTGTTGTCATATTATTGTATTATTATGGCATGCATGCTAACTTGTGATGTTCCATGATACTATGTTATATTTGATTACTAGCTGTTGTTAATAGCTTGTATTAGTTCTTAGAGGACTCATCAGTTGGAGGATGGCTCGCATGGACCATGGAGATGGAGATCATCATGGTGGGCAGGTTCTATGGCGATGGAGATCACCATGAGAAAATGAGTCATACTGTGTGACATGGGTATACCTAATTGGGCCTACACTTTGTGTCACCCTGGTGCGTATTCTGAAGAAGCCCGTGATGATAGAAGGCGAAGCCCACATGATGAAGCTTGCCGAATAAGGAAAGACCCACTACAAGAGCCAACATACTACTAGTTAGGCAAGAAACATATGTAAACCGACCCGGGCTGAACTCTAAGACCTAGCCTCCTATATAAAGGCTAGGAGGAGCCAGCGGGAGGACATCGAATCATTATTGTAAACCCTAGTTTATTCTAGTTTACAACGCTCCAGCCTCATAATCAATCTATCGGGTAGCCTTGTTTATCTGACCAATCGACGGAATCACCAACGCAACACCTTTCCACTAAACCCTAAGTCCATATCCATGGACATTGCCGAGGTGACCCCTCGTCACTGTGTCACGTGTATGTGAATGATATTCTTATTGTTTTACTCCTATGCATGTTATGATGTTAGTAGTAGAACGATTCCTCACAAATATAAGTTAAAATATGTCATCCCAACTAAACCTTGCACCATCCCATGCTATGTACAATTGATGGCGGGTCTATGAAATTAGCGTGCCATCAGTTTTCCTTGGTCGGATGAATTTGTATCGAATACCTATATGCATAAGGGTTGGTAAACTTAAGAAGGTTATCTTAATGATTAAGGACCTTGGGGCATACAGGCTGGGAGCCTAGTTTATGACATAGAGATGTCACGCCAACAACAAGAGTCATATATGTGATACGATTAGCAAAAGTTACTTACCGATTTACCTTGTCTTCTAGCGGTGATGCTAAAGCTCACTAGTCGACTTGTTAGTTGTGTATCTTGAATCACTAAGTATCAATAGAGGAATGTTAATTTTGGTGGGAGTAAATGCTATTAAACTGTTTAATACATTTTACTCTATCATGGATTTTTGGCTTAGTATTTTACATGTTTTTATGTTGTAGATCAATGGAACCGAACACCACATCACCTTTTTCTTTACCTTCAATTCTTTAGAAAGATAAGCTAAGTGGAACAAACTATTCGAACTAGGTCGGTAACCTGAGAATTGTTCTCAAGGCTGATAAAAACGAAACCGTTCTGGATACACCAATCCCAAAAGAACATGCTGATAATGCAACCGATGCCCTTAAAAAATGCCTACAGGAAAGCATGTGATGAATCTCTTGATGTTAGCTATCTTATGCTTGCATGTGTAGAACATGATCTTCAAAAGCAGTTTCAGGATGAGGAAGGGTACGATATGATCGTTGCACTTAAAGACATATTCTAGACACATGTGAGGATTGAAAATTTTAATATCGCTAAGATCTTTGTGGAAAACAAACTGACAGAGGGAGCAACAGTAAGCTCTCCATGTGATCAAAATGGTTGGTTACATTCAAACTTTGGAAAAGCTTGGTTTTTCATTGGGCCAAGAATTGGCTACGTATTTCCTTTTAGCATCTCTTCCACCTAGCTATGGGCATTTCATTGTGAACTACCATATGCACATAGTGGAGAAGGGCCTGGATGAGCTATGTGGGATGCTCAAAACATCATAGTGCGACATTAGGAAGTGTGCAGGGTATATCCATGTGATGGATATGTAGAACAAGCTTACCTTTAATAAAAAGGGGTGCTTCTTGGCAGAAGAAGAATGACAAGGCTAAAGATACGACCTCTAAGGCCAAGCCTCCACCCAAGCAGAAGGTTTGAAGACACTGAATGCTTCTTTTGCCATGAGAAGGGTCACTAGAAGAGAAATTGTAGTTTGCACTAGTCTTCCTTGAAGAAGGGTGGAAGTAAGAGTACTTCCCACTCTAGTACACTTGTCGTAAATATTGTAGATATTTTTTTTATTGATTCCTATGTTAACTCTTGGGTATTTTGTTGATTCCTATGTTAACTCTTGGGTATTTGATACATGATCGTTTGCTCATATTTACAACTAGCAAGCAAAGGCGCGGCGGCACGCCGCGCCCATCGAGGCTGAAGAAGTGGGAATTCAGGAGGTAGGGCATCGTAACATGCAAGAATATGATGGTATGTAAAAAGCAGTGTGTATTTTGTCCGCTCGACCATCTCTTATGATGTAGTTAGATGTGTGAAATACATGGAGTTTTATGATGAATGATTTAATCTTCTCCCAGCATATCTTGTTCTTTCGGTCTTGTATATAGGATTTTTTTTATTTCACAACGGAAGTTTCAGTGGAGTTTAGGGTATTGTCTTGCTATTTTTGTTGTGGATCCGGTGGTGTAAGCTCAACTTGGTATTGGTGCCATTCTGATGGCTTTTGCTAGATGCGTGGTTTGCCCCAAGTGAACCAGGTGGGCGAGCATACACATGATATATCTGCTGTGGTAGTGTGGTTGCGTCAATGTACCGATGAGCATACTTAGATATGGGGCGATGAGCGGGAGGTAGCAAAGAACCAATTATATGGGCAACCATCCACAAATATTGAACAGATATGGTGTTAAGACTGTTGTCAACAGGAACATTAAGAGATGTGAAAGAGAACATGTAATTGTACTTGGCTGTCAAACCCATGAAACAGTTGGACTCAGCATCTCCATTAAGGCAGAGTAGTTTGACAAAGGGAGAGGGCCAATCCTGGTAAACAGGAAGAGATACCCTGCTCCCACGACAACATTCATTGCTGACGACTTTGCGCCCATGCTTCATGCTTACACCTCTTGTGGTACCAAAAAGAAGCACCACAATGTAAGTAGACATGATTAGGCCCGCCTTAGTATGATTACCCACGCCAAGTAGCTAGAATAAGGAAGAAAGGAAGATCGTCAGAAACCTAAAGCAATTGGGGAATAGAAAGAGTGAAGTGAAACGTAATTGACATTTCAACATCTCAATAATTATGCACATAGGGGTAGTACCACACCGATTGGCTATCCTGCAAGCAGCAAATCAAAACTGTAAGACAACGAGAACCGAAAAGTACTTAAGGAACGGAAGAAGGCAGGCAAAACTGGAAAGACATGATATTTTCAGCACATATGAAATAAATGTTTATTCGAGTTCTCTCGTAAATAGGGCACCTCAAATCAATAACTTCTAGGCTTTGTTTATGCAGAGTTCTTTGTAACTATCAAATTGTCATCGGCACCGGGAAAACTTGAACGTTTTTATTTTGTAGTACACTCCTAAATGTGAATCACATTGAACAAACGGTGCAGTGGTCTGAATTTTGAATTAGGATTTTTTCCCTGAAGAAATAGCAAGTATGTATCATGGAATGTTATAAGTAGCCTCTCGCAAAAAAGGATGTTATCAGCAGTTGAAACGGACAAATTCTGTGAATCTATTGCATACTCCTAAGCTTTAATCATAACGGGCAAATATTGGAGTGATTTAAACTTGTAACCCAAACCTTTCCTTGTAAAGAATCAAGAAATAAAAAAAGAAGTAGAAGGTAGCTACAGGCCAAAGAAGAAAGGGCAAGAGTGAAAATCAATCCATAATGCATTCAAAGTACCTCGAAAAAATGCATGGAAAAGTATCGCTGAAGTGTGGGTTGTCTACTGCCATTCGATTCAGATACAAAGAGCAGCACCATTTAATGAACTACTTTGAATTTACGTTTATTCTCAGATATCTATAACCATCAAACCATCAGCAGCACCAGAACACATGAATTCTTGAATTCAATGGTATGCTACTAAATTCTGATTGTAGTAAGAAAACACTCCGGCATTCTGAATTTAGTTAAATTGTGTAGAAACAGAAAATCTCCATCGTAGAATCACTTTTCAGCACCAGGCATACATGAATCGCTTGATTCTATCACACGCTTAATAAGCCAACACTGTAGTACTCTATTTTTTTAACTCCAATTTTTACTGTCAAGAAACAGAAAGTATAAATCATTGCCTTGCCATTACATGTAAAAGGGGAAGGGGGGGGGGGCAACACCTCTTTTGACGGCATCATGATGCTTGTCGATGAGCTTCCGCATCGGATGGTTGTCAGCATCCTTCTCGGGAGAAACAAAAGGAGTAACAGCCACTGGTAGAAACACAAAAGGTAGTGTGCATTAGAAAACGAATTCAGAAAAATCCATGGAAACGAATATGCCTTTAGTATGATACATTATTCTGCATTCATATAAATAATGTGAAGTCTATATGTGAGAACCCTTTTTTTCATAAAAGCATTGAAAACCAATGTATGCATTGTATCCCCTGCCCAAGATTTGACTACCATAACCCCTTTTTGTTTTTAAGTTAACAACAGTAGGAGCCTCTCATGCTGCAGTTTTCTCAAAAAAAAAAGGATTTGACTGCCATCAAGATAATTTAACCAAAGAAGAAATAGCACTCCATAAACTAATAAACAGAATTATCTTGTCCAGTATCATAATCTCTATGAACATTGTTAAATAAACCAACATGGCTGCAGTCTTCAGATTATAACATAATGAAATTAAAAGTGTCTAAATGTGTCCAAGATTGGAAATTACGAAAAACAACCCTTCAATAAGGCAACACACAAGAATAAAAAGGCATCAATGGCATTGTTAGTCTAGTGTAAATAGGAAGAGCAGCCGTATATAGGATATTGTTATCCAATGGTATATTTACAGAAAGTATGTAGGAGATGATGAGCAGCACCTGTTCAACTCTAAAAATCATGAACAGTGGTCAGTTTGAACAGTGAACAACTGATATATAATTAGAGTGTGCATGATACCAATATACAACAGGACCAATGGCTTCTTCTATTCTATTTTCCATGTTCATTATGGCATGTATTTAAAGGTAGATAACTCTTTCAAAAAAAACTTGAGAATACAAAATTTGGTACAAAATTGAACATGGCATCCAGTTGATTCTACAACAGCGCGCTCAATTGCTCGCAACTACTTCTAGAGATCAGGAAAAAGGCAATATCAAAAGCAAAAACAACATAGAACATAGAACAACAAATATAGGATTAGTTTCATAAACCATATAAGCAAGGCTCAAACAAAATTAGTAGAAACCTAAATGTATTGCATTAGTCATGTTGATGTACAGGCTAAAATCCAGTGAATAAATATTCATCATAAGAAACTTTACTTATCTTTTGTAGCGTGCATAAATTAAAGAGAATTTTTCTATTACCATTATCAGTATTAGATTGAATCGTATGCCAGAATTAATGAACACAAGAGAGAGAATTTATACGTTTTGTATTGCAATTTCATGAACCAGAATTAGATGAACATATGAGAAAGAAATCTTAAAGCAAAAAAAAAAGCAATAAAGAGGGGAAGAAGATCCAGAGGACGCAGGGATCAGAGAGGCTCCCGGCCGGGGCACACATCCGAGCCACCACGCCCAGATCTGACTGCTGCTGGAGAGATGGTTAGGGAGGATCTGGATGGAGCTCATGCCGCCGATGCATTAGTCAGAACGAGCGGAACCACAAGGAACGTAATAGTTCGAGAATACTGGCCTGCACGTCGATTTGGTCCCGGTCGATGGCGTCCGCCGCTCGATGCTTCTTTTCAAGTCGGAAACTCATGACGCCACCAATCTAGAACGTGCTCCACCTGAACCTGCCGCCGCTCATCCTCGCCTTGAGCCCATCCGGTCCATCTCCGCGTCCCGCACCTAGCCCGTAGCTCCACGATTTATCCGTCAAATTGGAAAATATTAGAATCTGGATCGTCCACGCGTATCCGCGCAAGCGCCACACTTCCCGGTGCCGAGCCATGACCTCGTGATTGAGGGGAACCGGCAGCAGCCGGAGTGCTCACCGGCATGCTGCGGCGGAGGCAGGGCGGCGGTGAGTAGCAGCAGCATGGTCGCTGCCGTCCGTGGAGAGCAGCAGGGAAACCTCCTCCTTGCCCCGGCGTCAACGGCGTGCCTGGAATTGCAGTAGCTGCATGAACATGCCGGAAGCCCGGATGGATGGCCACCGAAGCAGGGATGACCGAGTCTCGCTCTCGCCTGACCGCCGGCGAGTGGGAGCGGACGAAGGCCGGCGAGGGAGGCAGAAAACCAGGGGACGTGCCTCACCTGTGGCTAGTATCCGCCATCCTCGAGAGGCAGTCGAGTCAGCTCCCTGCAGCTGCGTGCGGTTGGGGCATGTCGAGGGAACGCACAAAACGGCAACCACGGCAGCACGTGGAGACTGGCCAGGAAACAAATGGAGACGGCGGCGCTCGAGCACACTGTTGGGCATCAGGCCAGGGCAGCACGCGGAGACTATGAACCGTCTATGGCGCCCGTACCCAGGCCGGCGGTGGTAAGAACCGATGAATTTCAATATTTTGGGATGCAGGAGATGGAGGTCGGCGGAGTTGCGGGGGATCAAAAAGGATGAGCTCCGGCGGGGCGCGGGGGAGGCCGGTGAAGGTATGGGATTGCCGGATTGGGCCGGTCGGCAAGATGATAGATACAGAGAGAGAGAATAGAGATAAGGAACAAATGGTCAAGCGGTGCCATTTGACCAGAGTGATAAAATCGAGAGATTTCTACAAACTGCATGAGTACCCGGCAGAACCCGTGCAAAGCTGACCCTACCTTGGCCCACCACTACCTTTCAATCGTCATAGCTATGACCACACCGGTAGTACCCAAGAGCACCCACCACCAAGAATTGGAAGCATTATCAAACGAATCTAAACCTGCCATAAAATTCTTAGGGAGCACCGAAATGATACACGGAGATAAACACGCAGTAATAAATCACAACAGAACACACGTGTCAGCTCAACACTAATCCAAAAATTAACCAAAATTTGGAGAAAAATCAAGCTTGTTAAGGTTTAATATAGTAGTTATTCAATGCATGGGCTATTAGGGACTAGGGAAGTGCTGAAAGGAGAAGGGGATTTTCACACCAGAAATACTACAAGTGTTGCTTTGTTGTCTATCGGTGTCATGCAATTCCACCTTCCGTCGGGATTTATTATGGAATTGAATAATTTTTATTTTGTTCCTAGTATGGATCAAACATGTAATCTCCCTCATGTTTGATGAAGGATGGCTATTCATTTGCGAGTGAAAACAATGGTTGTGTGAGCTCTAAGAATTCTATATTTATAACTTTTGCTCCCATTTAAATGGATTATTTATTTTGAATCTTGATGTTGCACTTGTTTAAAATGTAAGTGCTAAAAGGCTCCGGCCTAATGATTTGAGTCCTACCTATTTAGGTCATTGTCTTTTGCGTTATATATGTGAAAAAACACATGAAAAAGCTCAATGGTGATGGTCTTCTAACTTCGTTTGATTTTGAATCATACGAGACATGCACGGCTTGTTTACCAAAACGTCTTTCCCGAGTTTTGCTAAGAGAGCGATAGATTTGTTGGAAGTCATACATACTTATTTTATTTCTATAATTTTTTTTATTGTAAACTTACTTATTTACATGCTATAATATTTATTTCTTTGCTAGACTATTTATTATTTTGGTACACTATTTATTTTTTAAATTTTCGCTGAGAGGGCGATAGACTTGATGGATGTGGGTGCTGAAAGCTGTTTGAGAGACGCAGTTGAGAATGCTCTTAGATTTTAAATTTTTAAAAATGAAATCATATTCAGCTGAGAAACCTAGCTCGAAATACTCCCGTATTTTGCTTCGCTCAAAAGAAGAAAAAAAAATCTCCACGTTTTGCAAAGAGGAGCTCGTCAGTGACGCGCTGTACTGCATCGGCCCTTGTTTTTTCCGGCCCCGAATCCCACGCTCGGCGCAGAGACAGGGGGAGGCGAGAACATGCATCTGAGCGAGAACGAGGGGATCGAGGGCGCGCGGTTCGCGGTGACGGGCGGGCTGGGCTTCGTCGGCGCCGCCCTCTGCCTGGAGCTGCTCCGCCGCGGCGCCCAGGAGGTCCGGTCCCTCGACCTGCGCGCCTCCTCCCCCTGGTCCCAGCAGCTACTCGACGCCGGCGCCCGCTTGATCCAAGGTGCCTCCCTCTCACTCGCTCAAGTTACCGTGGTTCTGCTTCAGTATAACTAAACCCCTCAAATGCAGTTTCAGTTAATGTGGTAGACAGCTTGCTCCATGCGATTTAGATGCACGCAATTTGGAGATCTGCTTTTCGAATTAGGATGCACTATGCTGCTATCAGTTGTTACTAGGTTATACTTCTACCACTGACTCAAGCTGCAAATTAGTGTCTATTCCAAGGAGACTTCACTGGCAGTCTGTCACTACTACACGGCTTATTTGTTTGGCTTCAAGTAGGGATGATTACTCTTTACACAGTAGAACTAACACTAACAGTCTCGATTAGCATCATGCCTTGAATTATGTAATCATGCCTTATGCGCGCACTGAATTATCAAATGTCTTGAGGCGTGTTGCAGGGGATGTTAGAAAGAAGGAGGATGTTGGGAAAGCTGTCCGCGGGGTGGACTGTGTCTTCCACCTCGCCTCATATGGCATGTCTGGGAAAGAAATGGTACAAGCAGGACGGACAGACGAGGTCAATATAAACGGGACGTGCAATGTACTGGATGCTTGCCACGAGCATGGTGTTAGAAGGCTTGTGTATGTAAGCACGTATAACGTGGTGTTTGGGGGGAAGCCCATCGTAAATGGTGACGAGACGTTGCCTTATTTTCCTATCGAAGATCATGTTGATGCTTATGGGCGTAGTAAATCAATTGCTGAACAGCTGGTATTGAAGAGTAATGGCCGGCAAGCTAAGTAAGTTAATCGTATTTTTGGTCACAATATGCATTTGTCTGCCTCTGCATCAATGCCATGCAATATGCTAGTTCTAGTATCTGCACAAGCGCAACTTCTTAGATTGTTGTATGTCCAAAGCAACAAAAAAAATATTTTGTTTTGTTTGGAACTCAGACTAGCATGTGGCAGTACTTGACACCAAACAGGTTGTCTTACTGATTTCATATTTGTCTACAGGAGTAAAAGTACTCGTCTTTATACATGTGCAATTCGCCCGGCTGCTATATATGGTCCAGGTGAAGAGCGTCATCTTCCAAGGATCATGTCCCTTGCAAAATTGGGATTAGCATCCTTTAAGATTGGGGGTCCAAATGTGAAGACAGATTGGGTCTATGCAGATAATCTTGTTCTTGCACTGATATTGGCAAGCATGGGACTTTTAGATGACATTCCTGGCAGGAAGGGAACTCCTGTAGCAGCCGGTCAAGCATATTTCATATGTGATGGTAATTCTTTTTAGCCTGCATGATATCTACTGCTGCCTTAGTATTATCAAATTTGTTTACCTTTACCCAGTAAAATTCATGAAATATGTTCTGAATTTTAATCCTGGCTTCTGTTTTTTTTTTCTGTGTCCTTTTTGGTTTTATCTAGTTAACTTGCAAGTGTAGTTGCTCTAGGAGAAAAAACCACTAAGCGAATGTTGGTGATTTGATCCTTGATGTTTACAATAGAGGCATTGTTAATGTTAAGGATATCTATTCTACTTGTAGCACTACACTACGTACTGAAAGTACTTCGGCACTTTTTTGTTTCACACTACACTACATAACCCTGGAAGTATTTCTTTTGCTACTTTTCCTTTTGCTGAACTCAGATAATTAAAAGCTCATCCTTACGAATTTATCAGTGACATGTACTTGATGTTTTATTACTAGTATTGTTTACACTTGGTACAACCTCTAAGAAGTATAGTATTTAGAGTTGCTGTATAATTGAATTGTTACTTATTATGCATGGTATTGGTTGATTGTTTTTACAGGAGAGCCTGTTAACAGTTTCGAATTTATCATCAGCCCCTTACTCAGAAAATTGGGCTATACGGTTCCTCGAGTTACACTAGATACTTCGGTAGCCCTCACAATTTCAAGAATTATTTTGTTCATATCCACACTGTTCTATCCATGGTTAGATAGTAAATGGATTCCTCAGCCTCTTGTTCTTCCTGCTGAAGTATACAAGGTAAAGTCTATTTGTCATGTTTTAATGTGTTTACATAGTGCAATTCCTTATCTTGATTCAGAATTTGTGCCATCCTTCGGGTTTCTCTTCTTTTTTTGCTATGATTTTAAACCTATTCGCCTAATAAAATGAGATGATTCATATACAGTATACCAGCCACGGCTATTTCAGTGTTGCTTTGCTTTGAAAATAGTCATATTCAAGGGATATGTTTGCTGAAATACTTATGCATGTCTAAGCAAGTAGGCTTTCTATAGTATTAGTATTGATGACTGATTAGTGGAAACAAACAAATGATAGTCCATGTGTACGTGGATCATATACTAATGCTGGTAGTTCACTGTGACAGGTGGGTGTTACACACTACTTTTCATATCTGAAGGCTAAGGGGGAACTTGGCTATGTGCCAATAACGAGTCCCCAGGAAGGCTTGGCTGCAACTATCTCCTATTGGCAGGAACGGAAGAGGAGAGAGCTTGATGGACCGACAATATTTATCTGGTTGGCAGTAACATTGGGGATGCTCGCTGTGTTTTCAGCTGCTTGCCTTCCACCTGTTGGTCCACTGAAATGGGTGCTTGCCCTCCATTTATTTGTCTTCCGCTCAATGCTGGTGATTCGTCTCGTCCTTGTGGTCTCGGTTGCACTGCACGTCTTGGAAGGCATCTATGCCTGGTTCCTGGCGAGAAAGGTTGACCCAAGGAACGCTACAGGGTGGTTCTGGCAAACCTCTGCCCTGGGGTTCTTTTCCCTCCAGTTTCTGCTCAAGAGAGCAAGAGAGAGTAAGCAAAGGTAGCATGACCAAAGTGAGGCTGGTGTGTAAAATTTGTGTTGTACTACTTTACATGCTGTTTGGGAACTCCATAACAGTAGATTCGAGCCAAAATGCCACAGCAGATGTGATATTTTGCTGTAAAGTACCCTTCTGAGGCTTCGGTAACATATATAGCGGTCATTTAACTGAAGTGGATTCGTGCTCGCTCTCGCCCCCCGCGCGGGCGAGAGGGAGCTAACCCTAACTAGCGCTGCTGCCCGGCCCCCCTTCTCCTCCCCCTCCCCTCCGCCGCCGCTGACGCGTGCCGTTGGGCGTTGCTCGTGCGGTGTCGGCGGCGGCCGGCCGGCCATTCCCCGTGCGCGTGGCAAGGAGGCGCGGCGCTCGACGCCCGCGGTGGTGCTCTTCGGCGGTTGTCGGTCAGGCGCGGCTGGGTGGATACGGTGGCGACGTTGCTGCTCCTTGGCGGTGTGGCGCGGGTAGGCGGCAGGCTGGTCGCCGGCAGGGTCATCTCGGCCCAGATCTGGACCAGCTTGGGCCCAATCTGGGCTTGGATGGGCTGCCCTACACGCGCTGTGGTCGTTCCCTAGAGGTGCGGCGGTGGGTAAGGTTGTGGCGGTACTGCCAGCCGGCTTGCTGCAGCGCGGCGGCGGAGACTAAACGGGCCAGTTTGGCCCCGGCCGGGCCAGTTCGGGCCTGGTGTGTCTCTGCTGCTACGCCCGGTCGGCTACCGCGAAGGCGGTGGAGGTAGTGCCCTCCCGCACAGCTGCGGTGCTACCGCCCCTTAACCGCTGTCCCTTTCCTTCCTCTAGGCCTCGCGACGGAGTCCGCAGCGAGACGACGAAGTTGTAGTCAAGACCGTGGTGGCGCATGCTGGTGGGCGACATGTTGGGTGGGCTCTTCGGATCGTTCAGGGTGGTGTTGGTTGGGGTCAGGAGAAATCCTCGCCGGCTCGTTCGGCACCGATGCGGTGACGCCTGCGGGTGCCATCCTTCCTTCCTGAAGGGCATCGGGTGTACCTCCCTCCTCACCCCCGCCGCGTACCGGGGGAAGCCCTAGGACTGTCCGGGCAGCAGCGGCGTTGTCGTCGCTTTCCTTGTTGGAGGTGTTGCTTGGTATGGGGGCGATCCAGAGTGCAACGAGCGTGGTGGGACGTGTCCGGAGGGCGCAGCGGTGGCGACTCGTCTTCGTTTTTCCGTCGAGCTGCCGATGATGGCATTTTGTTTCTCTTTTCTTTCTTTTTGTGTCTTTTTCTTTTGGGCTTGTTTGTGCTGCGGTCCAGCGTGCTCGTTGTATCGTGTGGTTGCTATATTAATATAGTGGGGCGAAAGCCTATTTTGAGGAACATATATAGCAGGCACGCTGTGTTCACACTTTTAGAGGTCAGATTTTGTCATTTTTACATTGCCAAGACTAAAACATATTTGGAGTTGATTTTTTTGCATGTTGATAAACACTTTATTATCTACATATGGGATTGTTTTTGGAACTTTTTGAAACTTAAGAATGCTGTTTTTGGATTTTCCAAAAAAAACTAGCTATGTGTAGCTTGGGCTAGATTTGTGATTTCCGGCAGATCCCTAGCCTTGCCATCTCTAAAAGGTATCCTGCCCATGTTTTACATGCGCTTTTCATGAACCAAAGGTTGCAGCACATCTGCACATGGCCGGGTTATACTACACATACCTCAACTATCTGATGTCATTTGTTTTGAGAGGCTGTAACAAGTCACTGTCAGGCCGAACATGACTGTTCACCGACGAAAATGTGAAAGATACCCACTCTGAACGGGAAGAGCATTTCTGCTCCCGGGCACAGCTGCACACGCTATCCTCATCGTCCATGTGAGCATGGCGATATGTGTAGGGCACGTTTTCTACACCGTTGCAGTCTGCCGTATGTAATGTACCCCGTATCAGACAAAAAAACATTAAATGGGAGCCGTGCCATGCATCTAGTATTGTCAGGTTTTAACATGCGTCTAGCTCCAGCTCACTACAAGCCAAACCTGATAAAAGGTCATGGTGAAGCAAGCGTGCGACACCTACTCGTCCATGTCTAGATGCAACGACTTTGGGCAACCATTATTACACGGGACCCACATGTGGATCATGCCAGCCAAATAGAAAATTGTAAATACAGACAGCGAATACAGGAGCATCTATGCCCGCGTTGAGATAAGCATTTTCGACTCTGAACTGTATAATAGTATCTGGGAACTAAGAGCATCCCCACTCGTTGGCGCTCCCCACGCCCAAATCCGGACGAAACTACCGCCGGATTGGACGAAATTAAGGCGTGGGGAGTACCATATTTCCAGTCGTCCACCCGGAGTTCGGCGGATAGAGTTTAAATTCAAACAAATCGCCGTCCCGCGCTACAAGTACGAGCAGTTGATCGGCAAAAGGAGCAAAAGGATCAGCCACGGATCGGCGATCGGAGGGAAATTACACGGAGACAGAGCTCGTCGGCGGTCCCGGCCGGCACGACGGTGTCCGACGGACCGGTTTCCTCACACGCCGTGGCCGAAGCGGCTGCGGCGGGCGACGATGAAGCAGCGGCGGTGGACGTCGGCGCGGCCGCAGTCGACGAGGTAGATGGTGAGGTAGACGAGGTAGGAGCCGGCGGAGACGACGTAGTGGCTCGGAGGATGTCGTTGCGGTGGCCCCGGTACCAATTCCTCGTCTCCTCGTCCATCGGTTCCATGTCGCCGCCGCCCATGAGGAACGCCAAGTCCGTGTTCCTCTTCTTCGCCGCCACCGTCGTCTTCGGCAGGGCGATCCGGGCGCCTTGGTTGGCGAGCATCTCCCGCCACCTGCCGTCGAACTTGTCGTTCCTCCCGTCGGCGTGCGATCTCAAGTCGGCCCAAGCACTTGTCGATCGACGCCCGCATCCTGTCGGCGGGATTGTCCGTCCGTTTGAGCTCTTTCTCGCTTCTTCCGGCCGAGCTCGGGCGCCCTTCCGCCGCGCAAGCCGGCGGAGCGTCGGGGTTGTACTCGCTCGGTCTTGCTTTTCGAGAGGGACGTGCGAACTTCCTTCCACTTCTCGCACTTCTCGAGGCGGGCGTAGACGTTGAGGAACTTGAACTGCAGGCCGGTGTCGTCCGTGTACATGTCCAAAGCTCGGCGCAGCTGGGGAAAAAGAGCACGGCGATACGGGTCAGCTAACGACGATGTACCTCGGTGGTGTAGGGCCGGCGGACCATACCCTTTG
This sequence comes from Lolium rigidum, assembly GCF_022539505.1. Taxonomy (NCBI): domain Eukaryota; kingdom Viridiplantae; phylum Streptophyta; class Magnoliopsida; order Poales; family Poaceae; genus Lolium; species Lolium rigidum. The sequence continues at coordinate 219,858,479 of NC_061509.1, forward strand.
CTCCAAGTCGTGGCCGCCGATCGGCCGTTTGTCGATCTCCTCCCGTACGCCGTGCCATTTGCTGCACGCCGTCCGCATGATCCCCCAATGGGTGGCCATTGCCTTGTCTCCCCGGTACACGTTCATGTTCGTCTTGTTGAAGTAGGGATCGACGAGCTTGCGTTCCTCGTACGCCCGCCTCACTCGAAACCGAGTATGTGTCGAACGACCGATTGGCCCCGATTATGCCGTTCGTGGACACGGTCATCCAAGCTTCGGCGAGGCACTCCTCTTCCTTCGGCGTCCATTTGATACGCGGTTCGGCAGGCGGCGAGTCCTTCTTCCTCTTCTTCTTCCCCTTCGACGAGTTGGCGGCGGCTTCGCTTGGCTCTTCTTCTTCCTCGCCTTCTTCTTCGACGGCTTGGCTTCCGTCGGCAACATCCTCCCGATGCTCGTTGCGCGCCGCCACGGCTGCCGTCGCCCTCGTCTCCTCTTGCGTGAAGAACCCCGGGCACGCAGCCGGCGGCGGTCATGAAGAACCCCGGGCTCGCAGCCGGCGGCGGCGGAGCCGGAGGTGATCATCTCGTGGATCTCCTCTTCGTTCGGCGCCGCCATCGCACCGAACGCGAGCGGCCCTCGTCGCAGGGCCGGCGAGGTGCCCTCGAACAGGCCGCCGCCGCCGACGTCAAGCTCGGGCGGCGACGGTGTGGGCTTGGACGGTTGGACGTAGGCGCCCTCTTGGAACACGGCACTCGGCGACGGCGAGTACAGCGAAGGCGAGAAGGAAGACGGGGAACTTGTTGTACCTTGCGTCGGCCATTGGCCGGGGAACATGCCGCCGCTATAGGCCATGCTGATCAGCCTCGCTTGTTCGTCCTGGGCCGCCTCCGCCGACCTCTTGGCGGCGGCTCTTTTCACCCTCTCCGCCCTGGCGCTTGTTTCCACCTCGCGCCGTTTCTCGTCCGCCGCCCACTCGGCGTTCGACATGCCCGGCGGCTTCGTCTTCTTCGCCCGCATCTTCCTCGCCGGCGCCTTCGGCGGCATTGTGGTGGACGAGAAGACGAGGAGGAGAGTGGTGGTGGACGAGAAGATGCCGCCAGGAACTGGAGCTGGAAGACGAGGAGATTGGGGGATTTCGGCGGGAGAGAATGGGGATATGCAAACAAATTGGAGGGAATGGGGATATGCAAGCAAATTGGAGGGAAAATCGACAGGATTTGGTTTTCCAGTCGCCGACTACGCGGGTCCACACGCCGTTTCGCGCCAAAATCTTTCGTCCGGAGCCCCGAGCGCGCCCCGGGGGGGCGGGGGTGGCGTGGGCTCGCCGGATGGATTAAGGGCCAAATCCGGACGAAAACGAGGAAACGGGGGCGCGACTGGGCCGAATTTCGCCGTCCGGATGGAAAAAACGTCGCTCGGGGCCTCGTCGGGGGGACGAGTGGAGATGCTCTAAACACAGCTCGTTTTGCTCGCGTAGCACAGCTAGCAAGCGCATCTGCGGAAGGTCTCTATCTTTGCCTGTCCATAAGAGGAATATAAAAACTCAGTTGAGTTATTTGCCTTGCATTGTTTTGTTTTCGCTCGTAGCTACCACCACTACGGCAGCACCAACCTCTCAACATGAAGCCGAAACACAGAGGCATATTACATAATGTGTTCTCAGAACTGTTATACTATATCCATAGTATCTGTTACGTGTTGAAGCAATTTTTCTTGCTTTAGTTTGATAACACATTTACATAATGCACCAGTGAGGTTTGGCAACTGTTTCTTTCCACACAAAAAAGTATCTTTGTCTGAACACACCAATTCGTAAGCCTGCTCTTCTCTGTTCTTGTTGGTTCAGTTCCAAATTGCATTAGTCAAATTTTATGGTTCGATCTTGGAGATGTTACAGATGTAGAGCTTGGTAATGGAACATCATGACCATCTGTATTGACATTTCTGTGGTCTTGGAGATGCATGCTCTTCTTTGAGATATGCCTTAGAAAATCTTTTGACCTAACATAAACTAGTGTGAAGCGTTCTAGTAGGCTAATTCCTTTTTGGCACTTTTTGTCTGCATACTTCATGTCAGGTTCAGTAACATCAACTTCAATGCCGAGATTATAGGACATTTTCTTTCTCTTTCTAAAGTATCTTAATTAGAAGAATGCACTTTCCTTGTTTCCAGTTGTTATGTACGTTGGATATGACAGAACACACTTCTTTCTTGATGCTTTTTTGTTGATTTGTTGGCAAATTCAGATGACATGGATCAGTGTTGGGGGTCTTTTGCCCCTTCTTACCAAAGATCCCTGAAAGGTATGCTGCCCATGTTTTACATGAGCATTTCATGAACCAAAGGACAATCGATGGCATCTCACATCCAGCGACCCTAGAAGGAATGGCATGTTCCGAAGCCCCTGTCGCTTGCGGAGGATCTGGGAGTGACAAGGATCCATGTTTCCTCACACTGCTTGGAGGTTATAAATTCTCTGAAAGGTGAAAGTTTATGTATACCTCCATCCTAGCTGAGAGTGGTATCCGATCTAGCCGTTTCAATTCAGTTAGATTTTATCATGAAAGCAGGGATTTTAAATGGCGACGCTCGTGTCGTAGCTACAAATGCTCTAGGCCGAGTTTTCTGTCACCGTTTGTGGCTTACAAACCCACCAGACTTTGTGACTTATTATCAGATGAATAAAGCCCCTTCTTTCCCTCAAAAGAAAATGAAACCAAAGGTGTTAGCACATCCGCACATGGCCGGATTATACTATACTATCCCAACTATCTGATGTATTTTGTTTCCAGAGGCTGTAACAAGTCACTGTAACCCGCAAAAAAGATTCACTGTCGGGTCGAACGTGACCGTCCACCGACGAAAACGTGAAAGATACACTCTGAACTGTATAATAGTATCTGGGAACTAAACACGGCTCGTTTTGCTCGCGTACCACAGCTAGCCAGCGCAGTTGCAAAAGGTCTCTATCTTTGCCTGTGCACTTGTGCAGAAGAGGCATATAAAAACTCAGTTGAGGTATTTGCCTTGCTTGGTTTTGTTTTTTGCTTATAGCTACCACCACTACGGCACCACCAACCTCTGAACAGGGAGCGCGAACGGAGCATATTACAACCTGATGCTTCAGTTCAGTGACGACAGACAGGTGGGGGGTCAGTCAAACTGCTTCCACGACGGAAGAGAGGAAATTGGCAGAGAACGAATAAGAGGGAAGAAAGGAACAGACGAGCGGCGGTTGTGGCCCTCCACTCGGGAGGGGTGATTCTTCTTCCACCTACCTAACCTACCTCGCCGTCTCATTTAGCAGAGGTTGGTGTCGGCGGGAGGAAGCAACCGACGATTGGGGGGCCGGCCGAGTGTTGTGTCGGAGCTGGACTTCCCAACGGCAGTCTGTACAGCCGCCGCCGCGCTGTGTGGCCTGCGCCGCGCGCTCCTCCAGAGCCACATCTTCTCTCCGGCGCCTGGGACCAACAACTCCGGTTGGAACATGCTCGTATTGCGCGTCACCGTCGCATAGGGAACACACGGTGGAATGCTGTAGGCCGGCCGGCCGTCGTCCCCTGATTCTGGCATGAACTACGCTGGATCGCTGAGCGTGAAAGATGCTTGTGAATGCATTGCATATGGCATCATTGATTCAGTGGCGTGCACGATCGAAAGCTAGGGCGCCTGTTCATGGAAAGGCCTGCCTTAAAGTCTCCCATGAGTACCTGGAAGATGACAAACCGTTCCGGTAGGAACAAGGGGCCATGCATGGCGTCTGGATGATTAGCACAACCCCATGTTCTCCTGTGTATCCTTTTGCGTTTTCTGAGACTGGAGCCCGGACCTGCCCACATAAACGTAGTACAGCCGCTTCCGGACCTTTTATACGAACTACTCCTTTTTTGGGGGTAAAGATATGAGCTAACTACTCCTGTATATCATTGAGATGATCATGGATTGATCATAGATTCCAGCGAATACTAGCAAGTGCAAATCAGACAGGACAGGACAGGACACTCACGGTTAGTTTGGTTGCTCGCGAATTTGTTTCTCGGCTCCACGGATGCGAAAATTGGTAGTTCAGTTGCTAACCGGGTTTCACATTCTTGGTTGGCACGAACTATAAAGCATCCCAGGATAGGCCCACGAGGCATGGTCGAATCGAGTGTTGTCGTTGGACATGCGTTGGCCTAGGCAAAAAGAGAGATGGGAGCGGGTAGCAAGTTTGCTGATGGCGGGAGCTGAAAATTTGGCTTTGCGCTTTGGCGAGAAATGTAGGCTTACCATCCTCTTAGTCGGCCAACACCGGTGGAGAACAAATCCATCATCATTTTTTCCTCACGGGCAGCGATGAGGCCGACGATTTTGATTTGCGGCACCGACTGCTCCAACTTCTCAGATCTCCGTTACCGCCTCCGTCTCCCTCTTTTCTCTCGCACCGACAACAGAGGGGCTCATAGATCGGCACTGACAAGCCCTCGTCGTCTCCACCACCTAGTTTTCCTCTCGTCTCCGGCTTCAACATGTTGTTGTCTTCAACCAAGGCTATAAGAACCTATAACCCCCCTCCCGCCCCCACCGTTGGCTCCTTAGCTTGTTAGTTTCAACTTCTTGACAATTTCGCTTTTATTTATGCAACATAAATGCTTTTACTTATGCAACACCGACTTAATTAAGATGCCTATATGAAGCTTTATGTTCGCATCTGCCCTCATAGATGTGATTCAAGCCTGGATGCTTTTGATCTAGATGCCAAGCCCTTCATCGCATATGCTCCCATGTTTGAACGTGATAGAGATAGGATAAAAATATCTGAACTACATCTCCAACAACAACAACGATGTAGAGGCTATCAGCATGCTTAGGATGAAAAGGAGCCCCTTTTAACCCCTTTTGACCACATTAAGGTTTAGGGGGTTCCTGAAAGATAGCATTCGCACCTATGTCGAATAGCAAGTGACAATGTTCCTTCATGTTTTTGGTCATAACCAGAAATTTCGAGTGATCGACAACACATGGAGGAAACCGACCGAGACAATGACTCGGTATTTCAAGCAAATCGTGTATTCTATTGGAAAACTCAGGGAAGAGATGACCAGCCGCCGTCTGCTCGTACTTGCCCAGAGATCAAATATAGATACCGATGGCTTCCATATTTCAGGGTGAGCAACTCTGGATTGTAGTTCATGACACAATCGTATTACACTGAGGTCTAACAATTTGTTTATATTCATGTTATGATTGTGTTAGGGCGATTGATGGTACTCATGTCACTGTTAGAGTTCCTAGAAGCGACTCTCATGCATACCGCAGAGAAAGCACTACAACAGTCAAATTGTGCTTCCCGCTGTTGGTTTTGATATGATCTTTTTATAAGTGCTACCTGAACAAGAGTAGTTAGCTCATGACACAACGATTCTTGCTGACAGCTTGATAGACCTGATAACAGTTAAACTAGATGGTCAATATGAGTTTGAAGTTTACACAAGATGCCTAAGACTACTCATAGTGGGAGTAACATAGCTAGTAACATCACACACCCCAAAGCATTTTGGTGACATGGCATGGTAATAAATGAAAAAGAGAGTGAGGTGGTAAGACTACTCATAGTGGGAGTAACATAGCTAGTAACATCACACACCCCAATGCATTTTGGTGACATGGCATGATAATAAATGAAGAAAGAGAGTGAGGTGGTAACTAGCTATGTTACCATAACATCACACTTATCAAGACAAGATGAGTCTACAAATCTAATTAATATAACATGCATGACACCACATATAGTAACTATCCACTATGGAGGTAGTAACATAGAGTAGTAACATGCATAATGTTACTACTCTATGTTACTCCCCACTATGACTAGTCTAACTAGCTATGTTACCATAACATCACACTTCCCAATACAAGATGAGTCTACAACCTAATTAATATGGCTTTGCATGACACCACATATATGTTAGTACCCACTATGGAGCTAGTAACATAGAGTAGTAACATGTGCATGTTACTACTCCCTCCGTCCTAGAGTGTAAGGCATATTTCCAAAAACTATTTGTCCCATAACCCCCACCTCTAAGGCATAATTTTATTTAATGAGGGAGAGAAAATGATTGCATGCACCAATGAGGGAGAGAAAGAGAATGCATGCACCAATGAGGGAGAGAAAGGGGCTACATGCACCAATGAAAGAGAGAAAATGAGACCCATTCAGCTAGTACCTTGGGTCAAGATATTTAAAAATTGTGACTTACAAACCAGAACGGAGGGAGTATTATATGTTACTCTCCATTATGACTAGTCTAAAATCGACTAACTGACCCTCGTCGTACAACTGCAGCCTGAGTGGAAGCGAGAGCTGCCCGTTTGATCCCAGGACGACAGCCAGCTGGCGACAATTCGCAGCATATTTGCCGCTCCACGCCGCCATACGTCTAGAACGTGTAGAAAAGTTGAGAGTGGCCGGTTTGAGTTTCACACAAGAAACTTCCTCGCGTTCCACGTACGTACGTACGGCTACCTAGGCCAGGATGGAGGATCGGATCAGTAGAATTGTCCCGACAGCGAGCAGAGTCAGTCAGACGCTTCTTCTCCACGTGGTGGACGTCAAAGAACGGCAGCAGGTGCCACTGCCAGGTGGTACTCACCAGCAGCAGCTGACGCCCATGATTTGCCAGCCAACGCGGCTCCAGTTGTGCGCGAAGCTTTCAACTGCAGGCAGCCCTCCTTCGTGGCCCCCGATGCCTGGCTGACTGATAAAACCAGCCTGTCCACGCAGCTACGACGGACGGAACCGCCGCGCCCGCCCGCCCGCCCGCCACCACCACATATACACACACACGACTTCCCCTGTCCGTCCCCGCCAACCCCCCATAGCAAGCAAGCAAGAACAGAGGAGATCTGGCGAAGAAGAGGAACTCCATTGCTGCTAGCTAGCTCCTGAGTCCCGACCTTCTCATTCCAGCTCCTCTCTCTGTTTCTTGCTTGGTCGATCGCCATGGCCACCATCCTGGAGAACATCCAGAAGGCGAGGTTCCTGCCGGCGCGGCCGCTCAGGGACGACCTGCCCACCTTCCAGGGCGTCGGACCCAAGTCGGAGAGCCACCTCATGGGGCTCCGCAAGAGGCTCTCCAGCTTTTCCGGCAAGATCCAGCCCATCTCCTCCGCCTCCGCCGAGTGGGCCTTCCGCCGCTCCCAGTCCGCCCCCTCCCTCGCCGCCGCCTTCGGCGCCGCCGGCCCCATCAAGCGCTGGTGGGACTGGGGCGTCGGCTGGCTGCTCTCCAAGAAGCTCGGCTTCGCCGGCGACCTCGAGATGAACGAGGAGGAGGTGGCCGCGCTGGGGCGCCAGAGCAGGGGCACCTTCGCGCACGTCCTCTACAAGATGCGCTCCGGGGTGCGCCGCTTCGTCGTGTCCTCGCACTCGCTCCCCACCACGCACAGCTACAAGAACTCGCTGCCCACGTCGGCTGCCGCGGCGCAGCACAAGGCGCAGTGCAAGCCGGCCGCGCAGCAGTTCGCTTACACACAGAGGAGCTTCCAGTACGGGCAAGCCATGGCGCACTGAGGATCCATCCAGTCCGTACGTCTGTTCTTTGGTGGGATATGACTAAGATCTGGCGGTCTCCGTCCATGGGATCCAGCAATGGGTATGACGACAAGATCAAGAACAGCAAGGTTCAGGTATGAGGTGCGAGATCAATGGTGGAATGTACAAGACAACTATATATATGCTGGAATTTACTTAGAATCGCAGTAGTTTACAACCGTGCTGTTCTATTTTTTGTTGGTGTATGTAGATCTGATGTTCCTACGTATAGATGCCGAATTGTATGTTGGTTCTTTCCATTCTTTTTGGGTTCGTCGGGCGATGTAAATGTTTGGTCGATTCCTTATCTTCTTTGCCTCCTGCGTAAATAAAAGTTAATGCAGATTCGTGCGAGTATGTTCTTGGGTGAGATCTGAAGAACACAACCATCTTTCCAGTTGCTACCAGCTAATGGTTTACACAGCACTATCTGGGCACATGCCTTTGCTAATGCTTTACACAGTACCAAACAGCTGGTGAAGCTTCTAACTGTTCATACAAAATGAAACACATTTGTTAGCTGTGCTCGAATAAAAAAACAGTTAGTTTCATAGTTTAATGAAACTACTCTGCTGGAGCCAGATTGCAGTGTCGGTGCACCGGCAAAGGAGACGAGAAACATTAAAGAATTACTAGAAGAGAAGCACAGGCCGACAAGTCACACGAATCTTGCACCAATTCTTGTTAATTTATGTTGTTGGAGCTATACTATCGTCATGCGTCCGTATTTTAGGAGATTAGTTTCAAGCGTTTTGTCTTTAGGGGTTCTCAGAAAAGTGACATTACAACAGAAGTTATTTAGTTGATTACCAATAGGCGTAATTCAGAGCATAGGTGAAGCGTCGCAGCGTGGAAACAGGTAGAAGGTCGGAATCTGTTACATAAGTGTTACATGTGCTGATGTACTGCTAGTATAGCACCAGAAATGAATGATTGGGGTTATGGCACACACGAATTCGGGCAATCTACTTGTGTGGTTTGCTGCTTCGTGGTTGCATCTTTCTTGACGGAGAGAGAAAGCAATGGAAGTTGACATGCTGACATATAGTACAAGCTAATACGAATCGAACAAAATATTTCTATCTCAAACAGAAAACAGCTAGATAATGGCACTAGTAGGTTTTTGCAAGGAACAATTGTTTTCCTTTTTTCGAGGTTTACGGGGAAATAATCCCCATCACTTGTTGCATATAACTCGATGTGTGACCAGTACATCCGACATAAATACATGAGGGGAGGCAAGGGTGACGCACACGAAGGAGGGCCCACACGAGAAGTGCGGATACAACAAGCTTCGAGCGCCTCGCCACAAAGGCAACATATTATTCTCCTCAAGCCTTTAACACAAAGGGAACTGCCTCGATCCACTAGTAGCCTTGAAGGCAACCACCAAACATTTACAAACTTGACTCGAAGCAACTCCACAGCTTAATTGGATGCAACAAAATCTTTTTCGAAGAACATTTCTAATAATCTTTAACAAAATTGTTCACTTACCCACCCCAAAAAAAAATCTACACACCCCTTTGATATCTTTATCATTAAAGATCAAATACATTGATTCCCCTAACCATTTTCTTTAACGATGACCTAAAATTTCAACATCGGGGCAAACAATTTGGCAACTAATATATATTTTTAGTATATTGGTAATTATCCTAAAATCGATACCTCTAGAAATATCTTTCAACATTAGAGATCTACGTGCCATGATATTTAGTTATAGTACAAACATATACAAACACATGCATAATCTTGAATTTCTCTGTATCACACAAATTTTCATTGGTTTTTTATTCTTCAAATTTATCTAATTGGTAGATAACATTGAAGGGTGGGGTGGTCGTTAAATTTAATGAAAGTGATATTCCCAAAATAAATGTTATATTATATATAAAATATTGTATATAATATTTAATGGGTAGTCGTGTGGTTAATTTTGGTTACGTAATGCATAATCAACAAGTTAAATGTGTAAGCCGAGATAGTGATTTATTATGAAGTAAAAACGTTTAAGTATAAATAGTAGCAACTTAATTTAAATTTACTATGTATTGTCTTTGCTAGTGGTGCATCAACAATTTGGAGAGAGGTGGAACATGGCCTAGATATGCTAAAAAAAGGTGTAATTTGACATATTGGGAACGGGAAGAAAGTTAATATATGGAGAGATAATTGGCTAAGTCGATCACTAGAGGTACTACAGACAGAAGATTAGGAAAGGGTGTGAAAGCTTTATTTGGGAGTGGTTGGATGGTATGTGTAGCTAATACAATCTACGTTTCTACCGCATGATGGTGAAGAGATCATGAAGATAAAAGTCCCAATACATGGAATCGATGATACCATTGCCAGACACTATGAAAAACTGGCAAGTTCATGGTAAAGAGTGGATATGGACTTGCCGAATATTTGAACAAAGAACAACAAAATGCAACCAGTATTGCTCCAAATGGTGAGCGCAAGTCGTGCAAGAATATTTGGACAACACCCGTACCTAATAAAGGCCCCATCTTTAGTTTGGCATCTTGCATATGATAATCTTCCAACTCAACGTAATAAATGGAGAAAAATGCTAGAACTAAAGAGCACTTGCAACATTTGTGGTATTGAAGCTAAAGACGGTCACCATGCTATAGTCCAATGCACTAAGGCAAGGCCTATACGTTCTAGAATGAGGGAATTCTATGACCTTCCAAAGACGGAACTCTTCTTAAAATCGGTAGATGACTGTCTAATGATCTTGCCGGAGAACACTAAAAAAGAGATACACAAAAGGGGATTAATCTTGTGAAGATCATAGCATCTAAGAAACAACATTTTGCATGCAAAAGGAAAAGCTAGTATCGAACCAATCGGTAAATTTCCTTATGTCATATGCAAGTACCCTACATTATATTCCTAACACTGATGTTGTAGCAGAGGAGGCACAACTATAATTGACCGAGCAGAGTACAAAGGAAAAAAACCAATACTAAATCTGGAATCGGCTACCAGGGGACAAAATGGCGAGCACACTAGTAATATTGAAGAAAACAGATGGAAACCACCACCTGCTGGGATGGCTAAAAACTAATGTTGATGGATCTTTTATCGTCAAAACATGTGTTGCTGCTCTTGGTGCGTTAATCCAAGACAAACAGGGTGAAACCATCATGGCAGCAAGAAAAGTCTTGAAATACCGTCGCAACGCAGAGGATGCAGAAGCTACAACACTAACCGAAGGTGCAGACTTAGCTGAAGAGAAGCTGGACAAGGAGTCCAATGGTCTTCAAGAGCGATTGCAAACTAATCGTCAGTGATATCGCAAGTGCTTGAGGAGTACACTGCCTGATTTTGTTTCTATTGCTTCGACAAAACAAAACTGGAAGCGTATCTTTGCCAAACGTTCACAAAGCACAGTAGAAAGCCCATGTAATACAAGGCCAACTTCTAAAATGTTTCGGGAATCTGGACGCCAGTACCCAGGCCCACTATAATCGGGGATGGGCTCCAAAGTCCAATCCGGTTGCTTTCCCAGAAAAAAAAGGGGCAAAGCCACGCCACGCCTCCTGGCGTTGCTTTCTTCCTCGCCTTTGCTTTCGCTTTCGTGTAGTAGCGAGCAAGACAAAGCATTCCCCAGACGCGCACAAAACCCCCAAACCCCCACGCATCCCACGCCACCCATCCCCATCCCCATCCCCATCCCCATCGCAGCCCACGCGCCCCGAGCAGCCATGGCGAAAGGCGGAGGAGCATCGGGAGGAGGGGGCGCCGTGAAGACGGCCCTGGTCGTCGGCGGCGGCCTCATCCTCGCCTGGATCACCGTCGAGTCCGCCTTCAAGCCCTTCCTCGACCGCCTCCGCGCCGCCGTCTCCCGCTCCACCGACCCCGCCCGCGACCCCGACGACGACGCCCCCGAGGACGACAAGGCGCCCTCCACCGCCGCCGTCGCCGCCGCCGTCGCCACCGCCGTCGCCGAGGAGAAGGAGCCCGCCGTCGCCGTCGCCGCTGCCGAGCCGTCCGCGCCGCCCGTTCCGGCCGAGGTGGTGGAGGAGGAGATCGAGAAGAAGGGGGAGGAGGGGGCCGTGGCCGCCAAGGCCGAGTGATGGGGGGAGCGGTGCCCGTGCACGCCTCGCCTCGCCTGGTCCCGCTTCTGAATAGTAGTATATGATGTGAATCTATTCCGGTGCGCGTTTGGAGGTTGAATCTATTCCAGTGCGCGTTTGGAGGTTGTGATGGATGATGCAGTGTTTGAACTCTGTTTTCGTTGTCTGCATCTTTACTAGTAGTAGCATCTCGGTTTATGGCCTACTCAAGTTGGTCGGATTAGTTCCTAACATTTGCATCGAAACTTTGAGAATGCTATATATATCTCTATGCGTGCTTTCAATCCCCGTACTGCTGGTGCTGCTGATAGGAAAATTATGGCGACATGGGTTGTTCTTCTACCCCCTGAGACTGCAGATAGTTCAGTCATTATATTCAGTTGCTAGGCTAGTGAAATGATGTGCCGCATATTTCACTTGCTTTACCATCTTTCATGCCTTGAGGACTTTATCTGAATGAAGAAGCTAGTCCCATGTTGTTTTCAGTGTTATAAGTTGCATGCAAATCCCATTTCTGTGCTTTCTGGATGTCATTGATGCTGCCGACTTGCCGAGTTTGAGTTCTAATAATTCAACATCTGCATCTGTTACTACTCAGCTCACTTCAGCAGTGTGGCTACACTAGTATTTACTCTGTATCATTAGTGTTCTGCTATGATTGTGCTGGTGGATTTTTGTATCTATGCACTAAAAGTCATTTGCTTAAATTATTTTATTGCCAGAAATATTCAGGTTTACATAGGGGTACTCCAGGTCTTTTGTGGCAACAGATGGTTTAGTAATTTCCATTTCTCAATAAGTTGTTGAATCATTCAATATGCTAGTGTAACACGTTTGCCCAGTTCCTGGTACTACTTTCTATATGTAATTACTTAGCTGCTGTATCTGTTTGGTGAGTAAGACAGTACACCTTCTGAGGAAATATTGTCGTTTACATCTTGAAGGGATGCAACATTGATTTGGCCTGCCACAAGGTAACTGTCTGCTGCTGTTGTTGATAGGTAAATTATGGAGACATAGGCTGTTCTTCTACCCCCTGAGACTGCAGATATTTCAGTCATTTCATTCATTTGCTAGGCTAGTGAAATGATATGCCACATCTTTCACATGCTTTACCATCTTTCACGCCTTGAGGACTTCATCTGAACGAAGAAGTTAGTTCCATGTTGTTTTTAGTGTTATAAGTTGCTTCCAAATCCCATTTCTGTGCTTTCTGGATGTCATTGATGCTGCTGACTTGCAGAGTTTGAATTCTCATAATTCAACATCTGCATCTGTTACTACTTGGCTCACTTTAGCAGTGCGGCTACACTAGTATTTACTCTGTATCATTAGTGTTCTGCTATGATTGTGCTGGTGGATTTTTGTATCTATGCACTAAAAGTCATTTGCTTAAATTATTTTATTGCCAGAAATATTCAGGTTTACATAGGGGTACTCCAGGTCTTTTGTGGCAACAGATGGTTTAGTAATTTCCATTTCTCAATAAGTTGTTGAATCATTCAATATGCTAGTGTAACACGTTTGCCCAGTTCCTGGTACTACTTTCTATATGTAATTACTTAGCTGCTGTATCTGTTTGGTGAGTAAGACAGTACACCTTCTGAGGAAATATTGTCGTTTACATCTTGAGGGGATGCAACATTGATTTGGCCTGCCACAAGGTAACTGTCTGCTGCTGTTGTTGATAGGTAAATTATGGAGACATAGGCTGTTCTTCTACCCCGTGAGACTGCAGATATTTCAGTCATTTCATTCATTTGCTAGGCTAGTGAAATGATATGCCACATCTTTCACATGCTTTACCATCTTTCACGCCTTGAGGACTTCATCTGAACGAAGAAGTTAGTTCCATGTTGTTTTTAGTGTTATAAGTTGCTTCCAAATCCCATTTCTGTGCTTTCTGGATGTCATTGATGCTGCTGACTTGCCGAGTTTGAATTCTCATAATTCAACATCTGCATCTGTTACTACTCGGCCCACTTTAGCAGTGCGGCTACTAGTTATTGTTTTAGGGGATGTTACTAGTTACATTAGTATCTACTCTATATCATTGATGTTCTGCTATGGTTGTGCTGGCGGATTATTTTCTCTGCTCTAAAATTTGTTTGCTTATACCATTTTCTTGCCAGAAATATTCAGGTTTACATTGGGGTGTTCCAGGTCATTTGTGGCAACATATGGTTTAGTAATTTCCATTTCTCAATCAGTTGTTGAATCATTCAATATGCTAGTGTAACACGTTTTCCCAGTGCCAGGTACTACTTCCTATGTATAATTTCTGAGGTGCTGTATCTGTTTGTTGTGTAAGACAGTATACCTTCTGAGGAAATATTATCAGTTACATCTTGAAGTGATGCAACAGTGATTTTCCCATCTGTTTTAAGTTGTAGCTACAGGGTAACAGTATACAATGTACTATTTAAGTGCTGAAGTACAGTTTTGTATTGCCTGCCACAAGGTAACGGTATACATGTAAAGTCGACACATTCTTATTTCACTCATGGCACATATTTCATTAGTAGCTTATCTGCTGTTAAAATATCTGAACTATTATGCTTTCAAACTGGTGATGTTTTCTGCATGTAGTTATCATTTGTAGATGTGCTGACAATGTCGTTTATGCGTATGTTATGCAGCACCTGCTAGGAGGTATTATCTGATATAGAAGTAGCTTTATGGTAATAACATGGGAGTTAATACTGCATGCTCAGCACATAATTTGTGAGTAGCTTATCTGACGTTAAAATACCTGAAGTATTATGCTTAGATAAAACTAGTGAAGCTTTCTGCATTTGGTTATCATTCATAGATGTGGTGACGTGCACGTGGATGTTAGACATTATTATGCAGCAGATGCTATGGGTTACTGTTCAGTCTGGAGGTGTCAATTATTTACTAAGCTGATATTACATTATTGTTTGCTTCAGGATGAGTAGTCCATCAGTAGTTAATCAGGAGTTACCAAGGTTGAGTCTCGACTCAAAAGTGAGTCGCCAACCCTGCGACTCAGTGATTAGTCAACGAAAGTAGCTGTATAATCGCCATAAGTCGCAAGTCGCCGTGATTTTGAGAAAACGACTCGGCGACTTCACAGCGACTCAAAAACCATGGTTGTTACAATATGTGATATATTATGCTTGGATGAACTAGTGAGTATTTATGCATTTAGTCATTTCTTACAGAGGTGAGGGTAAAGCTGTTGATGTTAGATATTATGATGCGGATGCTAGGTGTTGTAACTTTTTCAATATGAAGTCTATGATTGGTTACTGACGTTATGCTGTGTTAGCAGGATTACATAGGAGCTCCACACTTCACAATATTTCATTGTCGAAATGTTACATTTTTTTTGCACTAATATGTTTAGTGAAGTACTGATGGTTTCCTCTTTTATTCACATACATGTGATAATTATAGATGCTAGATGTTAAGGTTCCAAACTGAAGTAGTGCTATCTTAGTAAACTAATAATTGGTCTAACAGATCTTCCTTCGATGCATATTAGTGTCTCAAATCTGTCATCAAAATAAAGGTATTATTATGTTAGCATTATTATTCATAGTTCCATGAACCATACATTAGTTACTGCCCATATATAATTAAATCCGCTTTCCCATTCAGTTTTGATAAAAGGGTTTCAGCATTTACTCTATTACACCTGCAGCGACATGGCACTTGATGCTAAGCTCTTAACTTTGAAACTAAAATTGTGTTATTCTGATAAAACTAAGTTACAAATTTCAATCTTGTTGGTGAGTTAATCGAGACTAGGACATAAGTTGCTATGGTGGTTTTGGAAACATTTGTTGCTGTTTGCGGTGTTTGTTTTTGTTGTACTCCCCCCGTCCCAATATAAGCTGCTCAAGTTTGTCTAGATACGGTTGTATCTTGACATATTTTCAGTGTGTAGATAAATCCGTATCTAGAAAAAGTTGAGCAGCTTATTTTGGGACAGAGGGAGCAGTATTGATGGTAATAGTTCCTACTTTCTGGTCCTAGTGTTCATTAACTAATGTAACTCATTGTCTCGGCTAATCTTCACTCGACATACTGTTCAAATTGCGACTACTATAAAGGACGTACTACTTGCTTGAAAGATCTAACCTAAACACAATTTAATCACAATGAGAAACAAATCTTAAGTTAGAAGAAAATGATAGAATGACCAGTTTTCATATAATTTATCCATTTGAAATGTTATACATGTGACATTAGAGCACAGGTCATGCCCCAGGTGCTACTCTTTAGCATAATTGCGTTATAGTACCTTCATGACGGATGAATAGTTCTATTTACTACCCAGTTTAAAATTAAAATAGCATGCCATTAAGATTTGACAAACTAGAGGTGATTTGTGCAATTCAGCAGTTAGGCATGTAATGATTATGTACTTGGTGCTAATTGCTAAATGTTATGTTTCCATAACCAAGCACCATTTTGTGGTTAACTAAGTAATCATTGTGTCTGAAACTTTCTTTCGGTTGTATTGGTGACTAGTGACACGTGCTTCATCAGTTCTTCATGTAGTTACTTTCAGTTGATACATACTCGCTCCGTATTAATTAATACTTGTTCTAATGAGAAAATAAATAGATGTTGTGTGGCAATAAACAATATGTACTTGCTATGTTGCTGATGTTAAAACTAATTAGTTGCACTTTTGTGGCGAAATCGATTACTGCTTGCACATGCTAATTGCCATAATGATGTCCTGCAGTTCAGTTGTGTTGGGTAAGAGACGTTACACGTGCAAATGTAATTTATTGATTTGAGGACATCTTGTGATTTCGGACGTACCCAGTGCTGAGAGCTCCCGCACTGTGTGGGGTCTGGGGAAGGTGTTAGTGGCAAGCCTTACCCTCACGAAGTGCAATGTGAGGAGACCGCGACTCGAGGACATCTTGTGATTTCCATGTACTAAAACTAAATAGCATTTTTATGGTTTACAACCAGCAGAGTACTAAAAATTAGATCTTCATTAGCTTATCAGTTCTGCATACGACAAAATGCTGAATACACTTCGTTTGGTCCTTCATTCCTGTATTATTCATGTCTTGTGCACCTATTGCCAAAATAGTAAGACTTTGCTGAGAATGAAACCAGAATACTAATTGTAGAACTTTACTTGCTAGGCAAAGTTCTAAGCTTCTAGCTGAGCGCGTGAGTATAGGATGTTGTTTTTGCTGTTATCCTTTTCAGGATTATAACATTGCTTTTGAACTGTTATACTACTGTAGTAATTTAAATATTAGCAATCAGGATTGCCATTTGCCCATTGTAATGAAAACCAATCATTGGAACTCTTAAGAACTTTCAACAGAGTGACTTGTTTGATTCTTTCCATGCTGCATTAGCTGATAATGATTTCATATTTGTGTTCATGTCTTCTGTTGTATCGCCATGGTCATGTCCTAAGAGGCTGACCAATGTTGGGTTTGAAATTTGCACTTACTGACCAATGGAGCTGATGGTCCATTCCTTTACAGGCTGGCAATGTTTTGTTCTTGTGTGACTGTAAGGTATTTTGTTATTCATTCCGATGAATGCTTTCACTAATTTAATGCCATTTGCATGAGACATCTGAAAGTTTCATTAGTTCATTTCAGACGACCCTCTAATCCTAGCAATAGTTTGATGTATGTGATGTGGATGGCTTATTGAGTAGTTTGCTCATTGTTTCCAAAATATAGAGTAGGCAGTGGAAGCATCAAGAATATCTTACACTTTAATGTGTTACTAGTTTTTTTGGGGCTTCACTATATCCAAAATATCTAGTGGGTGTGAAACTTTTTTTTTTAGAAGTTCGATATGAGGGAAACATGTGATACTATGTCTTGTTAGGAGTAAAATCTACCCATTTAACTGAATCAATGTGTGCCACATAATTAATGAACCGCGATAGGATTGAAGATATGTATTACACAAGTTGTACTTGTCATGTTAACCTTGATGTTCCTGAACCTGTTGTCACGTTTACTGTTTAGTTTCAGATAATAACTTGTTGCCAGACGTATACTGTGTTCGTGCCGCGGCAAAATAGGATAGCGTTTACTGTTTCCTTAGATTGTGTGTTTGTAAACACCGGCCACGATTCAGTCCGTATGATGGCGCGGAGAAAATTAATCATGGCCGGATTGTTAGGATCTTGGTGAATAAAAAGGTAAACCCAGAAAAGGCGCAAGGTGGAGCGCGTCGCAAAAGAACTGTCATTCTCTTTGTGCGTTTTTCGTCAGTTCGTCAGAGAGACAGAGGTTCTGAGCGACATCGCATCGTTGCGAATTCATCCACCAAATCTTTCACCGTGATCGTGTTGTGTGTAGTCAGGCCTGTGATCTGTCACTTGGTATCAGAGCCTTAGGTCTAAGGCGGCGTTCGTGGTGGCGGAGTTGGATCGGTGGCATGAGGAGACGGTGACTACAGATGGGGGACAAGACACCACTTGGCGGCGGCACTGGTGGTAGCGGTGGTGGGAGGTACCAGACGCCCGCCAGGAGGCAGGATGCCGACGCGGTGCGGTCGTCGTTCGAGCTGCGCCGCGAGGTGGAGTGCGTGTGCACTACCCACAGCTCACCGGCACAAATTACGGCGTGTGGGCCATGAAGATGAAGATCATCATGCGCACCCTCGGGTGCTGGTCGGCAATCGATGGCAAGGGCACGCATGACCAGAGCAAGGATGAGGATGCCTTCGCCGCGCTCTCGCAGTCACTCCCGGATGCGATAGTCATGGCCATCGCGGAGTTTGACACCGCAGCGGAAGCGTGGGAGGCGATCAGGCAGATGCGAGTCGGTGAGGATCGCGTCAAGAAGGCGCGAGTAAAGCAGCTCAAGCGTGATCTCGATCGGATGCAGATGAGCGACTGCGAGTCCGTCACAACATTCGGGGAGAGGCTGACCACACTTGCCGCCGAGATCCGAACCCTAGGTGAGAAAATTGATGATGAAAAGATTATAGATGTATTGTTCAATGCAGTGCCACAAAGGTTTTCAGATGTTGTCAATACAGATGTTGTCAATACGATTGAACAATGGGGAGATCTCACCACAATGCCGGTATCAGAGGCTATCGGCAGACTGGCCACATTTGAGAGTGGTCAGCGTAGTCGTCGTCGGAGTGGCGGCGGGAAGGACGAGCAGCTCATGCTTGTCACACGCGCTCTGGAGCAATTGATGCAGGGCAAGAAGGATGGTGTTGGTGCAGGCTGTTCAGGCTCGAGTGGGAAGAAACACGTTAGGAAAACTGACCGCGCCAAGGCAGGGAAAAACTCGGATGGAGACCGAGGGAAGCAGAAGAAGAAGGGCAAGTTCGATATTGCCAAAGTCAGATGCTTCAACTGCAATGAGAAGGGGCATTTCCAGTCAGACTGTCCTGAGCCAAGAAGGGAGAAAGTGAACCTGGCAGAACAGGAAGATGATGACCCAGCGTTGTTGATGTTGGAAACATGTGAGCTGGTGCAACAGAGCAACACTCTGTCAGAACAAGTTTTCCTGAATGAAGAAAAGGTTGTGCCAAAGCTCCTGGGCTCCCAAGACATCTCTTGGTACCTGGATACAGGGGCGAGTAACCACATGACAGGAGACCCAGGAAAGTTTGCTGAATTGGATCGATCTGTCCATGGCAAGGTGAGGTTTGGAGATGGGTCTGCGGTTGAAATTTGTGGACGTGGAGCTGTTCTTATGCAATGCCTCACTGGAGAGCACTGGGCGATGTATATTTCATACCAAGGCTAAAAAACAACATAATAAGTCTTGGGCAGTTGGAAGAGAATGGCTGCAAATATGCGGGGGAGGATGGCATCATGACACTCTGGGATAGACATCGAAACGTGCTTGCGAGAGTGCCACGAACTTGCAACCGCATGTACATCCTGAAGATTCATCAACCAGAGCCTGTGTGTCTGCACACGCAGCCGAGGAAGAGTGGCTCTGGCACATGCGTTATGGGCACATCAACTTCAGGTCTTTGCGGTCACTATCCACAGAAAACATGGTTGAAGGGATGCCCCACCTCAAGCAAGTGGATCAGATTTGTGACGGATGCATGATAGGCAAGCAGCGATGTCTTCCCTTCCCGGCTCAGTCGGCGTACCGTGCAGAGCAGCAGCTTGAGCTATGGCATGGAGACCTCAGCGGCCCGATCTCACCGCCAACCCCAGGGGGAAAGCAGTACTTCCTGCTACTAGTTGATGACTTCTCACGACACATGTGGATCGTCTTGTTGCAATGCAAGGACGAGGCACTGTGCGCCATCAAACGGGTGCAAGCAGCAGCCGAGCTTGAGAAGGGGTTGAAACTGAAAGCCCTACGCACCGACAGAGGAGGCGAGTTCAACTCGGATGAGTTTGTCGGGTACTGTGATAGCAAGGGAATCAAGCACTTTAGGACAACGCCTTACTCTCCACAACAAAACGGTGTTGTTGAGAGAAGAAATCAAACCGTTGTTGGCATGGCTAGGAGCCTACTGAAAAGTATGGGGATGCCAGCGAGATTCTGGGGTGAGGCAGTGACTACCGCAGTTTACCTTCTGAATCGGGCACCAACAAAGAGCGTGAAGGGCAAGACATCCTATGAGGCGTGGCATGGGAGAAAACCCTCTGTACATCACCTGCGAACCTTTGGTTGCACGGCCCATGTGAAGAAAAATGAACCTGTGCAGACCAAGCTTACAGATAGGAGCAAGCAGATGGTACTAATTGGGTATGAAACCGGGTCAAAGGCATATCGGATGTATGACCCCAAGAGCAGGAAATTGGTGGTGACCCGTGACGCTGTGTTCGAAGAGGATAGGCCATGGGACTGGAGTTCCCCAGGATCTGCACAAGATGGTGATCAGGAACCTCTGGTTGTGATGTATCCAGAACAGATGCAGCAAGGCATAGGAGATAATACTGGAGAAAACTCTGCCGCGGCAGAGAAAGATCCTGAAACTCATGCCACGGTAGAAAAAAACAAAGCAATCAGCTGCCTTGGCAGCGCCTCAACAGGATTCATCGATACAGCATACTGGGGATGGCACTCCGATCCCAATGCAGGTCACGATGACTCCAACTCCTGAAACACCACCCAGTGTTTCTGCACCTCCTGATACACCATACTCTGAGCCATCACAGGGTCCACAAGGCAAGCGTCTTCTGTCAGAATTATATTCAGAAACCATGCCAATGGTACACGAACACAGTGGACTGTGCTTGTTTGGGCTCGAAGAGCCATCTAGCCATCTTGATGCAATGAAAGAGATATGTTGGAGAAAGGCAATGAAGGAGGAGCTCTCGTCCATTGAAGAGAACAATACCTGGGAGCTATGTGAGTTGCCAAGACGACACAGACCTATCGGATTAAATTGGGTTTACAAAATTAAGAAAAATCCAAGTGGAGAAGTTGTCAAGCACAAGGCGAGGCTAGTTGCTAAAGGTTATGTGCAACGATAGGGGATCGACTTTGAGGAAGCCTTTGCCCCAGTAGCCCGTTTGGAGTCAGTTCGGTTGCTAACAACGATGGCATCTCAGTTTGCTTGGAAAATTCACCAAATGGACGTTAAGTCTGCCTTTCTCAATGGTGTGTTAACTGAGGAGGTCTATGTCAGTCAGCCCCCAGGGTATGGAGTGGAAGGACAATCTAGCAAAGTCTATCGCTTGAAGAAAGCTCTCTATGGACTTCGTCAGGCTCCCCGGGCCTGGAACCGCAAACTAGACTAAGTGTCCCTCCGAGCCTGGTTTGTACAAGAAAGTGGTGAAGGACTCAGTGCTAATTGTTGGTGTCTATGTTGACGATCTCGTAATCACAGGAGGTGACGACCACGCAATAGCTGACTTCAAGAAGCAAATGAAGGCGAAGTTCACTATGACAGATCTAGGCTTGCTAAGCTATTATCTGGGCATAGAAGTGAAGCAAACTGATGATGGCATTACACTCTGCCAGTCTGGGTATGCATCTCGTATCCTTGAGAAGATGGGGATGTCTAATTGCAATCCAGCACACACACCAATGGAACCAAAGCTGAAACTTAGCAAGAACAGTCAGGCAGAAGAGGTTGACTCAACTGAATACCGTAGTCTGGTTGGAAGCCTGAGATACTTGCTACACACAAGGCCAGATCTCAGTTACTCCGTCGGGTATGTCAGCAGGTTCATGGAAAGACCGACCAAGGAACATCTGATGGCTGTCAAGCACATTCTGAGATATGTCAAAGGGACAGTCAATGTTGGCTGCAACTACAGAAAGGTCACAAGCAAACCAGAGCTTCTGGGGTATTCTGACAGTGATCACGCAGGAGATATTGATGATAGGAAAAGTACCATGGGGGCGCTGTACTACTTTGGACACTGTCCAATATCCTGGGTGTCTCAGAAACAAAAGATTGTCGCTCAATCTTCATGTGAGGCTGAGTATGTAGCTGCTGCATGTGCTGCTTGTCAAGGAGTGTGGCTGTCCAGATTGGTTGAAGAGTTGTTGGGCTTCGGTGCTAAGTTCACAAGTAGAATTGACAATCAATCAGCTGTCTCCTTGTGCAAGAACCCAGTGTTTCATGAGAGAACGAAGCACATAGACGTGCGCTATCATTTCGCTAGAGGCTGTGTCGAGGAAGGCAAGCTAGAGGTGGAGCACGTCAGAACTGAAGAGCAGCATGCTGACATTCTCACAAAGCCACTGGCTAGATTTCGCTTCCAGGATTTAAAGGAGAAGATCGGCATCTGCATGGTGAGTTCAGGACATCAAGCTTAAGGGGGTGAATTGTCATGTTAACCTTGATGTTCCTGAACCTGTTGTCACGTTTACTGTTTAGTTTCAGATAATAACTTGTTGCCAGACGTACGCTGTGTTCGTGCCGCGGCAAAATAGGATAGCGTCTACTGTTTCCTTAGATCGTGTGTTTGTAAACACCGGCCACGATTCAGTCCGTGGGATGGCGCGGAGAAAACTAATCATGGCCGGATTGTTAGGATCTTGGTGAATAAAAAGGTAAACCCAGAAAAGGCGCAAGGTGGAGCACGTCGCAAAAGAACTGTCATTCTCTCTCTGCGTTTTTCGTTAGTTTCGTTAGAGAGACAGAGGTTCTGAGCGACATCGCATCGTCGCGAATTCATCCACCAAATCTTCCACCGTGATCGTGTTGTGTGTAGTCAGGCCTGTGATCTGTCAGTACTCCGAGTAACACACGTTGTAACTGCTTACGTGGATAGTTCATTTCATATCTTTGACTAATATATGGTTAATTTAGCTATCCGTTGACCTCAAGACGATTTTCCTGGTATGAGAATTGATTATGTTGATTTGTCCTTTCAGCGTGGCAAGTGGTAGTAGGTTTGCCATTTGTCAGCCCTGGTTTGTATAACCTCACCGGCCACCACCACCATTCGTGTATAAATACCATTACCTATGTGCATAGAAGAAAGGGAATAAAGAACTCTTGGTTTTGACCACCAAGCTAGTTTATCTACGAGTGCCCTAACCATGCTAGGCTACTAGCTGTTGTGTTGGCTGTTTCACTTGACAGTGAACATCATTCTGTTTACGATTACTATAAAGGATGCACTGCTAGCTTGAAGGTTCTAAATGTAAGCAAATTTTACTCGCAATCAGGTCAAACGCACGAGACTTAGAACCATATGATAGAATGGCCAGTTTTCATATAATTTTCCCTGTAGATTGCTATTTATATTATTTTTGAGCACATACGATGTTCAGTTGCTGCTTGCTAGCATGATCGTGTCATAGTTTCATGCAAGATGAATAATTTTATTTAGTATTACTCAGTATATATTAAAATAGCTACGGCATTAAGATTTGATAGAATAGTGGTCATTTCTGGAATTCGCAGTTAAACTCATGACATGCTAAATGTTAATTTTCACAACCAAGAAGCATTGTTATGGTAAACTAACAATGATATAACGAGACTGAAGATTTCTTTGGGTCATATGATGACTAGTGGCCTGTGCCTTTTTGGGTTCTTCATGTATAGTTAAACTGAGCTCAGAGGTATTCAGGTATGCAATTTTGTGTAAAATGAATCATTGTTCTGATGGAAAAAAAAAGAGAAGAGATGTTGTGGCAACAATACTTGATTGCCTATGTTAACTGTGATGTTGCTGATAAGGCTGCATGATTCCATGACATGGTAACACTTTGTGGCAAATATAATTACCGCTTGCAAACATTTAATTGCCATAATGTTATGTTCTGCCTTTTAGTTATTGATTTGAGTGCATATCGTGATTTGCATGAATTGAAGTGTAAAAGTAAACGACATATTTTGTAGCGCAATACAAAATGCCGAATACACTTGTTTGGTCCTTCATGCATTTACTCTTCGCGTTTTACATGATTGTCGCAGAAATAGTGAAATTCCACGGAGAATGGAACTGGTGTACCAATCAGTTGATCTTTGCTTTTCTGCTAAAAGAGTTAAGCTTTTCTTCATATAGGTGATTTCAGAAGTACTATTGATTTGTTATACTAGTGCACTGAATATTAACAATCAGGATTTGAGTGACCTGTTTGATCCTTGCCGTTCCTTGCCTGATGACTCATGATTGCACACCTGCATCCATGCCTCCCGTGGTAATATTCACGCTGCGCGTTCGGGTAACCCGAATTTCTCGGGTCGGGTTTTACGGGTAATCAGAAATTCGGGTTTGAAGAAATGACACCCGAAATTCTCACCAGAATTCCTCTACCCGAGAATTCGGGTACCCGGTAATTCAGGTCCAGGTCCGGGTAAGCCCGAAAGACCCGACAAGCAATGCAGTGTACAGAAATACATATTATAGAATAGCAGACAAAAAACTGTCCAAGTTTAGCAGCATTTCTGCAGCAATTCTGCACCATTTCGACATCATAACTTCTCATCACTAATATGACAGCAAAACAGACAATAATACATCACAACTGCATAGCAAGTTCATAACAACAAGATCCAACACTGAACAAATTTACAAGTCTGAGTGGAAACTTCAAATGGTGCAGTTTTACTACATATTGCATAACAGTTTATCAGTAGGGAACTTCAAATGGCGATCATGTCCTGGACGTGGAGTCGTGGAGTGCCACAAATAGCAACGGGTAACCTGGAGAGTGGAGTGTTCAATTGTAAATTTCATGTCATCATGTAAAGTTGCATACAGTAAAGAGATCATCATGCGGCATGCGCAAGTACCAAGACTAATATTTCCACAATGCTAAGTTGCTAACAGTCTACCACAGTACCACTTACAGAACAGCGTAACAAACTATCATACTATATTACTATCATTCCTAAAAGACTAACATTTCTGCACAAATGTCAATAATTATCTAGAATTCCTAATAGACTAACAAATGAAATATCACGATGCTAACAGTCTTGAGTCTACGGCTATCTCCCTGTTTCTATTTGAAGTTCACAGAAACATCGCAATGGGATTGGAGAGAGACACACAGGAGACACAATGCTAACAAATGAAATATCACAATTCCTAATAGACTAACAAATGAATTTCTATTTGAAGTTCACAGAACAGAGTAACAAACTATCATACTATCATTCCTAAAGGACTAACATTTTTGCACAGAGGTCAATATTTATCAAGAATTCCTAATAGACTAACAGTAACAAATATACTTGAGACTTGAGAGTTAAGATTTGGAGAATGTGAAGAACTTGCAGCAGCTGTAGGGGATCTCGCTGAAGTGGATCCTTCAGCTCCAGTGGTGGAAGTGGAAGAAGCCGTGGCTGACGACCAGCTTGACTGCGAACTGCGTCGCCTTGGTCCGTCAGCGTGGGGGGTTGGCATCGCCTTGGTCCGTCAGTGGTCACCGTCGTCTCGTCGGGGAAGAACCTTGATGGCTCAGTGCCTCCATGTCTCGTCGTCCTCGCGCCGTCGCCAAATTGCCATTGTTTGGTCGGGGAAGATGAGCTGCGAGCTGCGAGCGTGAGAGTGGAAGTGGGCGGGAGGGCGGCTAAGGTACGGCGGCGGACATGGTGGTGGCTGCCTGGCTGGTGGGCAGTGGTGGTGCCGGCTAGGGAGGCTAGGGTTCGGCGGGCGGTGGCCGGGTGCGGGGGAAACACAAGAGAGTGGGGGAAAATGAGAGACTAGGGTTTGCTTTGCCAGTTTGCCATTCTTCTATTTGCCATTATTGGGCTGGGCCACCTGCTGGGAATATTGGGCTGCGAACATATATTGGGCTGCTCGGGTTAAACGGGTACCCGACAGTGAAACCCGAGCAGCCCGATATAAATTCGGGTATCTACGTTTCCCATCCGAGGGAAGCCCGAAAATTATCGGGTCCGGGTCCAGGTAGAATGGGTCCGGGTTTCGGGTTTCGGGTTTTATGCCTAGAATGACGTGGTATTACCATATCATGACTTCAGATGTTGTTATGTTAACATCTCACTGAACTGCACATTAGTATTTAATTCTGGGCATTCTGCATGCACTTATGCTATTGACCAAAGAAGCTCGCTAGTGGCACATTTCCTTTTATGTTGAAGCATCATGTTGTTCATTGTGATGAATGTTTCACACTTTC
Organism: Lolium rigidum; assembly: GCF_022539505.1. Taxonomy (NCBI): domain Eukaryota; kingdom Viridiplantae; phylum Streptophyta; class Magnoliopsida; order Poales; family Poaceae; genus Lolium; species Lolium rigidum. The sequence goes on from NC_061509.1 coordinate 219,884,630, forward strand.
ATTACTTCAATAGTACGTGTTGGCTGGAAGTTCAGATGGTATGTGAGGTGTCACCGTTACTTTTGGTGCCTCCTCTTCACCAGAAGAACCCAAGCTCCACTACGCAAAAAAGGAAGCCCAAGCTCGACCCTCTTCCCCGAGACTGCCAATAAGGGTATTGTCAAGATGCATGCACTGTCTTCCTACAACTATACAACTCTGGCAGATGATTGATCACCTATATGGCTGTGCCCGCGTCTCTACTGCTCCACCTCTCGCCCCCCCTCCCCCTTGTAGCAGCATTGTAGCGTTGCTTATCCAGCAGCCCAACACGTAGACAATGCATTATTATTGTGATTTTTACTACTTGTACACTGAATTGACACTACAATTCCGTTCATCTAAAATGTGTGCATACAAATATGTAGGAGTATGTAACTAAGTTGACACACATGACACATATAAAGTTAGGTAGATCAATCTGTTCCGATCCCCAATTGCAGTCAAGTAGCAGGATTTAACAAGCTATATGTACTGCTATTCTAGTAAAATTTAATTATTGGTTAAAATGGACTGGACGCGTGTGTTTTGTAGACATGGAGTAAAACGTGGCATCTATTCTTTGCGCACGTTCGTGTATACAACCGCATACTGCTCTTGAGCGTCATGATCTGAACTTTTTGATTGGTCAATCACACATAATCCTACCTAATTGGTTTATATGACATATGTTTATTTCATTAATTTACCTACCTAACTTCACAATAGGAAATACGGCGAAGTAAATTGGCTAGTAGAAAAAATTGTATAGTTACTCGATACCAACGACTTGTCTTGCCTGGTGAATTCGAGGTGGTTGGTCCTTTTTTGTTCATGTCCCGAGCTAAAAGAAGTGTAAATTGATGCATTATTAGCTTAGCCCTTAGAGCAGTGATTTCGAAATAACAACAACAATGCATTTTTTACTTACCTTGCTCTTTAGCTAAATAGTACCAACTCAATAGTTTTAGGGTTATGGAGGTGCCTAGCATACAATTATCATTTCAAAATCAATGAAGTTACCTTGCTCTCTAAGTGATGATGACCCACCTAGTACTTATTCAGGTACATGAGTGTTCAGTGTATAATTATCAGCAAAAAATTGGCGTACTCCTTCCGGTCTGATTTATTAGGATTCAATAAATTTAGAGATATTATGAGAGTTAGACATGATTTGTCAGTTAACATGTTAATTAATTTTTGGAAACCAACGATTTCCCTCTCCCTTTTAAATCGACGGTCAATATATACACAACTAACTAGAGAAAAATGAGGTTTTAGAGCTTAGGTGATCAATTTTTTCCACCTATCGTCATTTGCATTGGTTGCGATGCTGCTCATTAGGAACCTAATAAACTGGTTTGGATAGGTTTATTACCCGACTATCTAGCTAATAGTTACCAACCCAATATTTATGAAGTTTACCCAGTTGGCCAGGTTAGAATTATCACTACGAAATCAATGAAGTGCCCCCCTCTCTAGTTAATAGTCACCAACCGATTACTTGTGCAGTTACCCAAAATTTTCATGATCTAAATCGATGTAGTTACCTTGCTCTATAGGTAATTGTTACCAATATAGTACGTATGAATTTACCCAATTGTTCATGGTATAGTATCGCCACGAAATCGATGTAGTTACTCTGATATATAGGTTATGAATCCCAACCAAGAACCTATGTAGTTATATGTATGTTTTTATGGTATTAATTATCACCACGGAATCAATACCCTGTGCTCTAGGTAATATTTACCAACCAAGTAACTATGAAGTTATCCATCCGTTTTAGGGCATAGTTATCACCACAAAGTCTATGTAGTCATGACCCTAGTACTACATAGTTCTGCAGGTGTATTAGGGTATAGTCACCCACTTATCCATGATAAAGTTACCACACGGAAGTGGTAACTTACATATGAAACTAGGTGGTAACTTTCAATCTCAAAAAAATCATACAAAACAATCAAACTTGAGATCTAGTTTCCATCCAAAATTAATTTTCAATAGGCCAGTAACTCACGTGTTACATCTCAGTAACTCAAGTGTAACCTCGTCATAACTTTTGGGTCCAAAATATGTCATCGAAACATATTCATATGGATGTATTTTCGAATAACTCATCTCAACTAGTACACCAGTAAAGCGGATTCTAAATTAGATTAACAACTTGAGGTCCATAATTTTGCCACAATCAATTTCGTATTGTATTGCATGCACACATGAGAAATGCATTGTTCAACATTTTATGGTCAAAATGTCCATAAATAAAACATATCAATATGTACAATATATAATCAATATTGTTAAAAACAGAGGGTAAATTGGAAAGGAGGAGAATGAATACTTCATGATATATTTTTATATATATCCCAGTTTAGTTGTTAATGAACTATCCCGTGGACTCAAGTAGGCCGAGCGGCGATGAAAATTGGTTTTTGTGATAGACCATTGGCATGTTTGTCTTCCCGCATGATGAGTGGAAACGTGGAACATAGGGTTTATGCCTCTTGGATGAGAGGTTACCCACGGTGTGGTAATCGTTGCTGATGCCTAAAGCAGTTGCACACTCTCGTGTGGAGGACACAATGGTGGGTCACGATCGTCATGACAAGATGAATGAGGGGTAAAATGATCATGCTATCGCTATTGATGTCTTACTCTTGGCATTTTAGTTGCATACTCTGATCCCCTCTTCCCATGTCCATGGTGGCGCTACTCGACCTTGCCTCCATCCCAGACCCCCGTATCGCTACACGACGTTGTCTCCTTACCGGTCCTCAGTGAACCTCACTGGCTATGAAGACACTCAACCTAGGCAGCAGGTGGTGCCTCCTTGTTATGACCCGGTCCTACCTCCAAACCCAATGGCATCTTCAATCACAATCTGTTGGCTACAAACCTTTGTATTACATTTCTTCCTCCATATAAGGGGATGTGAGTGCTGGCAAGGAGAGGTGCGAGAGGAGGATTTCTTGCTAGGAGAGACACACCTTATTTTTTGTAGCATGATCACATCTGAGGTGGGGGTATCATTTTCCATGATCCCAGATAGGTCCATACCTGTCTCGGATAAAACACCCTATCTATGACATGAGCCAGGATGGGTGCGTACCCATCTCAGATGTAGCTTTTTGACCAATCTCAGATGGACAATTTTATTTTTAGCCCGTGATGATATCTCTTCATGTAAGGCAACCTCTCATGGGTAATGCCCTAGTAGCCTTTCCGGTAATTAAGCTAATGGTGTGGCCGTGGTGGCATTCATATGTTGGGGCGGCTAGGTTGCCATGAGCTTGTGAGGGGCATGTTTGTTCCTGATATCTACATCTTTTCGGTCACAGTGGATCTACGAACTATATGGGGCTTCCATACCTAACGATGGCGTGACTCACACGGGAATCCGATATCCAGTGAGGTACTCGCCCCTTCAACATTATGCCACCCGTGTGGCGACACCTAGGGCTAGGGAGTTCATCACTATGTGCACATGGAGGCACGCCTGACCTGATATGGTGGCAATCGGCGAGCTTTCATCTAGAGCATGATGATTTGGTTTGGCTCACCTTATGTATAACTTCTTCCGAGGACCACGACCCGGACCTCTAGCAAATCTCTACGCGAGCAAGGAGAGCCTAGCCAGACAACGTGATTTGAATGGCCAGTATGATGATGGAACACTTCAAACTTTTGAAGCACCCATTCTTATGTGTGTATGTGACCATTTAGATCTTAACATCTACCTCCTGTGTGTTTATGTTGTATTGAGTATCCCTCTAGCATCACTTTATAGCTTGCTATCGTTGTATTTTCTTTTGTTTACTAGCGTCCAATTGCGAATGTGTGATATCTTGTTATTTGTGCAAGCATTATTAATCATAAATTGTCACAAAATATATAAGTCAAATGTTAACGATATTATTTGTTCGGCAGCAAGTTTCACTTGGTTTTGATCTGTGTAAGATCAGAAGAATTTGACCCTAGAAAATAAATGCAATCGTGTATGATCACATACGAATGTTCGCAACTTCATCTTTGTTTGTAGACTCACAATCGGTCATCATAATACTAGCCCTAGCAACAAACCCACCAAAATTTTCTCATGAAGATACACTAATTTCTCTCTTTCCGCATGTTGCACTTAGGTCATGTCATTTCTTTGGTTCCTGAGCGTGCCTCAGATGCAACATCCCACAAAGCATCAAATGAACACGTTCTCAAGAGCAGGCCTGTCTAAATGGACTAATATTAGCTCAGAATATTTATTTATGGAAAACAATGGATACAATGAAGATAGAGTCAGATTTAAGTAATTTGAAAAATATAAATACGTGCAAACAACCGTCAAACCTTGGTGTGTATATCCTCGGTATGCAGTTCATTAAGCTCGTCAACTACTCGATCATTCTCAAACCCCTCGGCCTCCTAACTCTTCCCCGCGTGTAGCGAGAAGTTGGGATAAGAAACATCCAAGTTGCACACGTGCATTTCTTACTCTCACAACGAAGCATGATCTAATATATCCACTTCAAGTAAAAGTGTGCTAGTTTCGTAAAAAAGTAAACGTGTGCTAAAGGACTTCATTTCAAATGGTTCAAATAAATTACAACCTAGAGTCTATATATGTGATACTTGGCTACATCGATAAAGAGAGAAAATGGGGGTTTCAAGTTGCCATCATATGAACCAACCATAGCTACAACGCTTACTTTGGATAGTAATAGCCCATTTTTCTAATACTCTCTCTAATCTAAATTATTTGGCGCAGATCTAGGCAAAATGTTTTGTGAATTTATTCAAATTCATTGAACCTGTGACAACTAATCTGGCTCAGGGGTAGTATTTTTTTTCTGAATATTATTATATTATCTAAAGGACCGATTGGGGGTCGTTTGTGCTTTTCTCTAATATATATCCAGACTTCTTCGTACCTGAAGTTCTTTTTTTTGTGTGTGAACGTGGTCGAAAAACCTCACAACCAACACAGGACAAGGTTCTCCTTCGAGCTCTAATCCTGTTTGGAAGAATTTGTGGAAGATGAAAGTTCCTAGTAAGGTGCAATTTTTTTGTTGGAATGCTCTACATGGTTCGCTACCTCTGAAATCAATTTTGGTAAATAGACATGTGGGAACATCAGGACAATGTCCGATTTGTTTCCAGGGAGCGGAGGATGTGAAGCACCTCTTGTTCACCTGCCCGGCTGCAGTGGAGGTCTGGTCTGAGCTAAAATTACTGCAAGTGATCAGTGATGTTTTACCAGAAGATAGATCGGGATCATCGATCCTAGAGATTTTACTACGGCGCCCTGAACAATCCATGGCAAGCTTACCCCAAATTAATGTCCGTGAACTTATTGCTGTAGCATGTTGGTACATTTGGTGGATTAGAAGACGGCGAACCCATGATGAACCGGTGCCACCAGTTAAGTATAGGGCCACATCTATTTTGGGACTAACAACAAATTTTATCAAATCATTTTCCCATGCTGCAGCTCCGAGTGGTGCAAAGTGGATGCGAACTGTGTCAAACCATGTCAAACTTAACGTGGACGCGGCGTTTCTGGCGGATGCGCGGGCAGGTGCAACGGCGGCGGTGATTAGAGATGATAAGGGCCGGTTCCTTGCAGGATCATGCGCCTTCCTGGAACACGTTGAGTCGGCAGCAACTGCAGAAGCGATGGCTATGCGTAATGGCCTGGAGTTGGCTGTGAGTTTGGGATGTAATAGGGTCGAAGCTGAATCTGATGCAGTCGATGTTATTAATGCATGCAATGGAGAGGAGATGTGGTGGAGCTCGGCGGCGGCAATCTACGCCGACTGTATTTCCTCTATCGCAATCTTAGGGAAAGTCGAGTTTAGGCACTGCCCTAGGGAGTCAAATGAAGTTGCTCATAATCTGGCTAGGTTTTGTTATGATTCAAAAAATTCTTGTAACTGGGTCGATGAACCCCCTAGTTGTATCTTGAGCAAGCTACTAGCTGATGTAACTATTCTGTGATTTGGAAGCGGCAAGTTTCAGACGCACTCTTTTCCTTACCAGGGTACCGAAGGGGACTGGAAGGTTTTTAATGAGGTGGCTTGCTGACTTAATATATTATGATTTCAAAAAAAAAAAATACTGTACTCAAAATAGGCACAAAGTGATATCTGAACTTCTGAAGGAATCACCACCGAAATGGATAATCGATTGGTTTTTTTTACCGTTGCTTCCGATTTCCCGGCCACCCCGGCTCTATATAAACCACCCCAGACCACACCTCATAGGCAGTCTCATTTTTCCCGATCTATCCTCCTAGCTACAGCTTCCAACCCTCGGGAAAACCCTTTCTCGCCGATGGCTTGGAACTGGAATACCCGAGGGCCTCCACCACCGCTGCCGCCACTGCCGTGGGTAATGGAGATGGAGCACGACTGCCCGTGCCCATTATGCGGCAAGATATTCCCCTCGCTCCGCTCCCTTTCAAGCCACATGTCGTGGCACGGCCACCGCCGGAACCAGCCCGTAACGCTATCTCTGGCCGGACCACCTGATGCGCCTCTGGCCGTAGTGCCCCTCTCATTTGCCGAGCCTGCACCTATCGTGGTTCCGGCCGGAGAGGGCGCGGTGCCGCGGCTTGCTCCCAACCCTGCGTTTTGGGAGGAGTACCGCAGGGGAGGGCCCGCGCCGGTGGAGATGGATTTCGTGGGGCAGCTGGCGGCGGCGGCAGCGCCGGCACAGCCTGTCGTGGCGAACGGAGATGTGCCGGAGTCGTCCGGCAACGCCGGGCAGCCGCCGGTGGACGTGACCGGCTCCAAGGAATGAAGTGGTGGGCGCCGCATATGCATGCTAGCTTGTCCCGATTGATCTAGCTCCAAGGAAAAGTTTGCTTAAGATTACTGGTTATCGTTTTTGGTTCGATTAGTCTGTTTTCTCATTATGAATTTTGCTGTTCGATCGGATAGATCTGAAGACGTGATGATGTATCGTGTTTGGATTCAAGGCTGTGTGTTTTTTCTTAAATGCTTTCCCGTTTATTTTTTGTCTCATTTTCATGCTGTGATGTCGATCTGATGCACAAAATGGTATGCATTCCTGGGGTTCTATGTGTAAGAGTAAGATGGGAAGATCGAATATTTACTCTCAAAAGCCAAGAAAAATACAACCTTTTTTTCACAGGCAATACGAGTCTGGAGCGAGTTTAGGAAAAAAACTCGAGTTTGGCAGCGCATGCATACATATTTTCTTGGACCGTGTTTCTTTTCTTGTGATCGTTTATACCTTTTTTAGTATTCTAAAACTGGCCAACGTTGATTACTTACCATTCTAGTCGATGGTGGAATATCCCTTCAATTACCTGTCTTACATTAAGTGATGACGTTTAAAGCATGAGTGGGTTACAGGTAATAGTAGCAAACTAGTTATTATTTTCTAACTATAGATGGCACAGAAAGTACATTGTATCCATTGGAAAAAAAAAGTATACATACATGTTTTTATTTATATACATTGTTGGAATGATAAACTTGTACACGTACATAAAAAGGTAATTTAGCCTTCTTGAACAGTGTTCAATTAATTAATTTGGTAATTTAAAATCAAATAGGTCAGCCAAAAATATTTTCATATTGGAAATTGGACTAATGGTCCTACTTTTCATTCGACAAGCCATGGTCATTTTGATCACCTTTATTCTTAAGAACCCTTTTGCCACGGATCTCGTTGATCTGGTGCTAGGGCCAGGGGTGGGCATTCGGCTTATTTTTGTTTTTCTTAGTAATTTGGGCAATGAGAAATTGCGACCGAAATCACATTGGTTTTTCAGTTCACCGGCAATTTGGTTAATCGATAATTTCGTCGAAAAACTGAACGTGACGGGAAACAACAACATGAAGCATCAATCTATTCTATACGTGCATGCACTAGTCAAATACAAAAGCTAGCAGGAGCAAAATTCAAAAAAAAGCTAGCTGGAGCGACAAGAATGCATGTTTAGCTAATACAAAACGTTTTAGCTTTTCGAAAAAAATAGCTAATACAAAACGTGAATACATTATGTTATGCGTTCCATAGAGTGGAATGGTACTTTCCAAGAAGAAAGCTGCTCGAAAAATGGTATGGTACTTTCCGATCACTCCTTGTATGCAGTGATATTTCGTGGGCCCTAAGCAACACTATTAGGAAACTATTATAGGTAGAAATATATTCTGTGGCGTACGTAAAAAATATGCTCCACAAAAATTATTTCTGTGGCGCACCAAAAAATATGCTCCACAGAAATTTCTAATTTCTGTAGCGCATGTAGGACTGATGCGCCACAGAACTTTGCCTTTCTGTAGCGCATGTGAACGGATGCGCCACAGAATCTCCATGGGCCCACGTGGGGTCTAGCACTGCACATGGGCGAAGGGAATTCTGTGGCGCATCTGCCACATATGCCACAGAAAGTAAAAATTAACAAACTGAAGGGATTTTTTCTCCCCACGCAACTCCACCCTCCTGGATCGCCTTTTTTAGCACTGTAAAATACAAAAGAAATATATAGAAATTTTTTAAAAATAAAATCATTCGAGGTGGCCATGTATTATGTCATTTGGTACCACTGAAAATTAACAAACATGAATTTCGAATTTTTCGCAAAGCTGGGGTGCAAAATCATCAAACTGGATTCCTGGTTGCATACGAACTCGGGAAAAACGCACAATATATCAAAATGACTGGGAGAAAATTCTACATCCGAAATCACCAGGGCTTGCCCCGTTAGACAATTTTTAGATTCTCCAAATTCAAAAAGAGCAAAAAAATACGGCAAAGTCAAGATTTTTTCTTGCAAAAATAAAAATCGAAAAAAAATTCGGTTGCGCATCTTATGTCCATGTCTTCCTGGGCATTTCTCGGGCCGGGCCGGGCTTCGGGCTGGCCCGAAAAAAGCCCGACGGGAAATCCTTGGCCCGAGCCCGGCCCGGCCCGACCAACTTTCAGCAAATTTTGGCCCGAGCCCGGCCCGTGGCCCGAAAAAGCCCGATTTTTTCCGGGCTGGCCCGACGGCCCGACCCGATCTAGTGGTAATTTTTTGTTTTCTTTGGCCCGAGCCCGGCCCGATATAAAAACGGGCTGAAGAATGATGGCCCGAGCCCGGCCCGATAGAGAGAAAAAGCCCGGCCCGGGATTTTCGGGCCGGGTCGGGTCGGGCCGTTCGGGCCGGGCTTCCCATGCCTAGGTATATGTCCATGCGCCACAGAAGTTTTGGCCCGAATTTCAAATTTTGGAGGCACCATTCTCCTCCTCTACTTCTCCTCCACCACTTCCCCTCACTTCTCCATCTCCTCACTTCTCCTCCCTCCCTTCTTCTCCACCACCACCACCACCACCACCACCACCACCTCCTCCTCCCTTCTTCTTCCTCCTCCTCCTACGGCTTCCTCCTCCGGCGACCACCACCTTCTTCTCCTCCTCCGGCAACCACCACCACCACCACCTTCTCCTCCTTCACCGGCGACCACCACCACCTTCTCCTCCTCCTCCGGCGACCACCACCACCACCACAACCTCCTCCCCCTTCTCCGGCGACCACCCACCACCACCACCACCACCTCCTCCTCCCTTCTTCTCCCTCCTCCTCCTACGGCTTCCTCCTCCGGCGACCACCACCTTATTCTCCTCCTCCGGCAACCACCACCACCACCACCTTCTCCTCCTCCTCCGGCGACCACCACCACCTTCTCCTCCTCCTTCGGCGACCACCACCACCACCACCACCACCTCCTCCTCCGGCGACCACCCACCACCACCACCACCACCACCACCACCACCACCTTATAAGTGTACAGTCCTTGTATTTCAGTTTGTGCTTTCTACTTCGCTCTACAATTTTTTTCTTCCTTCCTCCGCCAACGGCATATGCAACTTCCCACAAAGAATCCAAGGAACATTATTTTAAGAGTAGGTCCGCCCAGATAGAATAATATCTGCTCACAGTATTTTTATGGAATACAATTGATATAATGAAGTTTATATTATATTTGAGTAACTTTAAAATACAAAATGTGTAACCAACCGCCAATAAGCAGTGGTGTTCATATACTTGGTATGCAGTTCTGTAAGTTCGTTAACTACTTGATCAATGTCAAACCCCTTGCCCCTCCAACTCTTCCCCCGCATGTGGTGTGAGTGCAGGCAGATGTACAGCAGTTTGCATGTAACATTTCATCCGACATATCGGGATAATAAACATCTGAGTTGAACGTGTGCATTTGGTATACATATCATTCAAGTGTGTATATATATGAACTAATAATATATGGAGTTCATGTAAAAGGGTGCTAATAACACTATTTAAACGGTCCAAATAAACTTACATCTTTGAAACATAGCCTTGGTTAAGGCTGGACACGAGCCACCTCGGGCTGGGCTCGATGCGAGTGTGCTTTTAGCTTGCTCCAAATGGGCTCGGCTCGGGCTGGCTCCTTTGTTCCATGAGCTGGAAAAATGAGCTTGGCTCGGGCTCGACGAAAACTCGGTGCGGCTTGGGCTGGCTCGCGAGCCAAGCACCAACAATCACTGCCAGGTGACCCATGGTGGCAGCAAGATATCGTGGACGGAGACGGCGAAGCTCCGTCACATAGAAGCCGCGTGCGGAACAGGGACATTCCGGGAGTGGGCTTCATGGCCATCCGCTGCACCTGCACCGGTGAGACCACAATGGGAGTTGGACGACGTGGGAGAACAACACGAGTGACCACCCGCTGTTCCAGATCCTTCATGTCGTGGACGGAGATGGCGGGGCTCCGTGGCGGCGGCCATGGAAGCAGAGCACTAGAAGCCTAGCTAGCTATCTGAGTGGCGAGGCGTGACGAAGGCCTCGGCATGGTGTGGACGGCTGGGGAATCGAGGCGAATCGGGGCGGTGGCGGATCTTGACTACATGCAATGGGATTTTTTTCTCGTTTAGGAAGAGACGAAGACGAGATGCGCACGAGCGGCTCTACTCTACGTCGCCAAACAAGTCATCAAGAGCATCAAGGCCCACTCGGCTTCCACACATTTCCTAAAAAGGCCGAGCCAACGGGCTGGACCCAGTCGAGCCAGGCGAGCCACGAGCTCGCCACGGTCCAGAAAATTGGGCTCGACTAGGTCACTCTCTCTCTCACGGGCCGAGCCCTACTCAGGCCGAGCCGCGGAAAACTCGGGCCGAGCTAAAAGCTCACTCCGAACGTCCAGCCTTAGCCTTGGTTAATAGTTGGGTGCAAAATTAGGACCGTTAATCCAATTTCCAATATGATTTTTTGGCTTATGTATTTTGTTTTGCAAAATCAAAATTAATTAGCTAAACACCATTTCAAGAAGGGTAAAACACCTATTTCTGTATGTGTACAAGTTTATCAATCCAGCATTGTAGATAGTAAACAAATACATGTATGTATACACATACAATGTACTGCTTTTATGTGCCAACTATTTATAGAAAGTATTAACTAGTTCGCAACTGTATATTACCTGTATCCCAATCATCATCGATCCCGTAAATGTCATCAATAATGTAAGGCAGGTAATCGACGTGAGATTCCACCATCGACTAGAATGGAAAGCAATAAACTTCGGCTAAATGGGCGAGAGTGAAAAATAGTATATTAACGGTCACAAGAAAAGAAACATGACCAAGAAAACGCATGCATGCGCTGCCAAACTCGATTTCTTTTTAAATACTTTCGCTCCATACTCGTGTCTGTGAAAAAATATTGTACTCTATTCTGCTTTTTGGAGTAAAAATTCGATCTTTCCCTTACTACATAGAACCCCAGAAATGGATACCATCTTGCACATCGGACATCACAGCATGAAAACACGGGACAGAGCATAACGTAATTTAAATTATTAGCAAAACATTTTAAGAAAGAAACAGAGGTAACAAACAGATATCCTTTGAATCCAAACATGGTACATCATCACATCTCCCTTCCAGATCTATCCGGCCAGCAAAATTCATAATGAGAAAATAGACTACACGAACTTAAACGACAAGCATGAATCTTAAGCCAACTTTTCCATGGAGTTAGAGCAATCCGACAAGCTAGCATGCATGCGCCCATCACTTCATTCTTTGGTGCAGGTCACGTCCACCGGCGGCTGCCCGGCGTTGCTGCACGACTCCGGCACGTCTCCGTTCTCCATGAACGGCTGCGCCTGCGCTGTCGCCAGCTGCGCTATGAAGTCTATCTCCACCGGGGCGGGCCCTCCCCTGCGGTACTCCTCCCAAAACGCAGGGTTGGGTGCAAGCCGCGGCACCCTGCCCGCTGCGGGAACCGTGATAGGTGCAGGCGCGGCAGGTGCTGGCGTCGCAGGTGGTGCGTGCGGCGCTAAGGGCTCACTCCGGCGGTGCCACGCCAAGTGACAACCAAGGCCCTGGAGCGAGAGAAGCAGCTTACCACATAATGGGCACTCGTGCAACGCCGGCGGCGGCGGTGGTGGAGGCCCTTGGTTGTTCCAGTTCCAGGCCATGGGCGAGAAAGGCTTATTGAGAGAGTCAGCAAAAACGATCGTGCCGACGGGCGATGAGGTGGTCTCGGGTGGTTTATATAAGGCAGGGGGCCGCAAGCAACGGTAACAAAACCGATCGATTTTCCATTTCGGTCCTGCTTTCCATTCAGAAGTTCAGATATCACTAGTGCAATTTTTCAGAATCAGTATGGCCTTTTCAACCATGTTAAAAACAAAGTTCTCGTAAGACTATGTCTGGATAATTTTCTTCGTCATTTCTTAAAAATAGTTCCAGAGAGAACAACGAAAAACAAGATACTATCCAAGTAAACGTCTTAGCTATCGGTGGTTTACGTGATGGCAGCAAATATACTTTACTGAGCAATTATTTTATTTGGAACACACGCATATATATATATATATATATATATATATATATATATATATATATATATATATATATATATATATGAATTATAGGTTATATGTTTTTTTACAATGTAGTATCATACTAGCCATTTAAAAAATAATAATGTCCCCTTTAGTGCCAGACTTTCAAAATATCACTACCAGAAAAATGCGCCACTGCCGTGTTCGGCTCCCTTTTGTCGTGCGCAAAATACCATGGAACATGCAAAGACATACTTTGTCGTGTTCCAAAAAAAACACATGGTAATGATATAGAACACGGAAATGTCCCAAAAAAGCACCCAACAAAGTACGAGGAAAGTGCATGGTAAAGTGTAGAACACGGCAAAGTCCAGAACAGATGCACGACAAAAAACGCATCATGGCAAAGAACTGGACAAGTGGCCGAGGTGGCCAATGATCACAGATACATTACGACGGTATGTCTTTGGCGTGCGTCTCCTAACGGACACACTAAAAAAATTAGGGTCACTTTGGTGGCTACCTTCCCACGTGCCGAACGTACTGTCAACAACCGGGAAACCAGGGTCCTCTGAATCGACCGTGGGGGCGCTAGCCTGATCCCCTCGTCTCGGGATACCCGGGAGCCACACCAGGAGAGGTTCAGAAGGAGTGACAGGTGGATAAGGATGCATAAGGAAAACGTCATCCCTAAGGCCGTCATTAGGATCCCGGGAGTGAGTACATTAGCTGTGACTGGACATGGCCGCTTGGGCCAGGTAGCGCCCGACAGGTTGGCCTCGTGCCAGATTTGGGCCAGGAGTGGCATGGGAATTCTCCCTCTGAGACCTATGCACTTTTCCCTCTTCTGTGCTTAGAGAAGAAGGAGGAGCAGGCGGAAGGACGTGAAGGCCAAGGAAGGCAAGGTTCGGATAGGCCTGTGCAGGTCGAACACCCTAGTGCGCTGACTGGGTGACAAGGCCGGGACCCGGGAGCCCCCGCGGGATCCAGAGTACGACGAACTGAGCTACACGATGAGGTAGAAAAGGACGGAGCATGGTCCTGCGTTGAGACTCAAATTGTGGGAGATAAGCCGGAGCAGGAAGAAGAGCATCCTAGACCGCTGTGGTATCCTCTTGTGCTATAAAAGGAGGATTATGCTGGCTTATTAGTGAAAAGAGGATGAAAAAGTAGGAATCAAGGCCCAAAACAGGAGTACATTGGGAACAAGATAGGAAAAGAGAGATGTATGATAGGAGAGAGAAAGATAGGTCCTCATAAAGATCTTCCTTCCTAGGAACCCGGGCAAGATCTTCTCTTTTGTTGTAATCCCATGTTCTTCCACAACAAGATCAATACCAATCAGACATGCAGGATGTAGAGCTGTTAGCCTTCGGGCGACCTGAACATGGGTAAAATCTCCGTGCATTATTGCAGCGAGACCCAGACCTTGAGTTTGCTTGCCGCCTGATGTGGGAATTACCCTTCAGGTAACTAGTATTACGTTACCTCTTACGGCCCAACCAGGGGCCCATGAAGACCATCCACCGACCAAGGTGGGTCGATATGTCGATTCCAAAGAAGGAATCTTGACGAACAAGGAAAGAAGACGAAGAAACAAGGAAAGTTTAGATGTGAGACTCTTTGTAACCTAGTCGAACCCGGATAGAACTCTTGAGACATGGCTCGCAAATATAAGGGCAAGGAGAGGGTCTGCCGAGGGACAGAATCACCGTAAGCGTAACCACCGCAAGTCTAGAGCTAGGTCATCAGAAAACTTAGTCTCTCGACGAGATCTTAGTCGAAGCCTTCGGCTACCCCATTGTAACCCGATAGTTTCAATAATCAAGATCAGACAAGCAGGAAGTAAGGGTTTTACCTCATCGAGGGCCCCGAACCTGGGTAAATCTCTCTCCCCGTTTGTTTGGTATCCGATGTCTCGTGTTAGCCTACAGGATTCCGTCTACCCTAAGCCCCAAAAGGTGGGCATTGCGGAGGAGCACCCTCGTCAATTGGCGCCATCTGTGGGAAGCCTGTCGGTACAAGGCATGTCATCGGCAGCTCCAATCACATCAGCAGCGTTCGTGTTGGATTCACCAACGCCATCAAGTCCAAGAAACTCAGTTCGTTGTGGATCCTTCGAGTTCACACCACGCGCTGAGGCCTCGCGTCCAATCTCTTTGGAGTCACGCGGCAGTATGGATACAACTTCGGTGGTGTCCACTTCATCATCGACTCCAGAGGATTTCTTCGACTTCCCAGTTCAAATGCGTCAATTCCAAGGACTTCGGTTCCAGAAAACATTGTTTTGCCAACAACTTCGGTAGTCTTGCCTGGAAATGGCAGCGAGAGTAATCGAAGCCGCTTTGGTAGTAGAGAGGAGCAACGAAAGAGACGAAGGGATCTACGCCGTGAAGAGGAGGAACGAGCCGCAAGTCGTCTTCGTCAGTGTGAAAGAGGATGCTATAACACGCAATCGAGCAAGAACCGCCTTCGTACACCTTACTTATCGGCCACGGAGCAGCTTGAAGCGTCATGTTATTTCCACTCTTATATCGACCCGAAGGATAACATCGAGAAGGCCACTCATCTACTCAAAAATTGTCGACAGTTCCTCAACATTCAGAGGTTCTGTGATGAGCTAAGGTCTAAGACAGAGGCAAAATCTCGTTTGGCAGAAAAAAGGGTAGTAACTTACAGTTACCCGAAGCAGCCGCAATATTTGCCGGAAGAAGATATTTACATACCAACTGAAGTTTATCCCGCGTCTCGAGGGCAAGTCAACATGATTCATAAAACTAGCTTTTTGAAAAGAGAAGCCAAGAAGTTCTCGGGGGAAATAAAATTCGCAGAGTGGCTATGGTGGAAGTACCTAATTATATCGACTAGTCGGATCAAAGCATCCTGTTCAGCAAAGCAGATCACCCGATAGCTGTTCCAAGTCCCCGTCACGCCGCCCTAGTTCTTGAAGCGCGGATTGAAGTGGTTTAAACCTGTTATTTGTAAGCACAATGAAGGCAATGGGTTTAACGGTTGATATGCTGAAAGAATCTGATACAGGCTTCCATGGCATCATCCCAGCCCGGCTCGCTTATCCCCTTGGCAAAATCTCACTAGATGTAGTCTTCGGCACACCTAGAAATTTTAGGAAGGAGAAACTTGAGTTCGAGGTGGTTGATTGGGAGTCACAGTACCACGCCATCCTTGGCAGGCCAGCGTTTGCCAAATTCATGGCGGTACCTCATTATGCATACTTGAAGTTGAAGATGCCAGGTAATAACGGGACAACAATAACTGTTCACGGAAGTTTTTCTCGTTCTGATAAGTGCGATAGGGATTTTCAGAAGATTGCTCCGAAGTTTGGAGTCAGGGAAGAACTTAATGCACTCGACGTTGTCACTGACCATACACAGCTTCCTGCCGATAATCGGAACGTAAAATCCGATGAATTTGACGTTGCCAAGGAAGCCAAGAAGCATCAAGTGCATCCCTCTGACCCGATGAAAACAGTTACCACATCGACAGATCTTACTACCACATAGGAAGACGCTCTCATCGAGTTCCTCCATGAGCGCTGGGAAATATTTGCATGGGAACCATCCGACATGCCAGGTATTCCTAGGGAAATCGCTGAGCACGCCCTCAATGTTGACCCCAAAGCTAAACCCGTACAGCAGAGGTTACGTCGTTTCTCGGAACAAAATAGAAAAACTATTGGCGAAGAAGTTAATCGACTCCGCAAGGCTGGTTTTATTCGGGAGCTCAAAGAAGCCGAATGGGTATCCAACCCAGTCATGGTGCCAAAGAAAGATACATCAGTTCTCCGTATGTGTATCTATTACACAAGCCTTAATAAGCATTGCCCAAAGGATCATTTTCCGCTGCCTCGCATCGATCAAATAGTCGACTCCATAGCAGGGTGCGATCGTCTCTCCTTCCTCGACGCTTACTCAGGGTATAATCAGATCAAGCTCAAAAAAGAAGACCAAGAGTTAACTGCATTTATAACTCCGCATGGCGTTTACTGTTACAATGTCATGACTTTTGGACTGAAAAACGCGGGTGCAACCTATCAGCGGTGCATGCAAACTTGCCTTGGAGAGCAAATTGGCCGAAATATCAAGGTCTACATTGAAGAAATCGTCGTCAAAACCAGAAATGCAACTACTCTCATTGATGATTTGAGAGAAACTTTTGACAAACTCGACAGATACAAAATCAAGCTGAACTCGAAGAAATGCTTCTTTGGGTACCAGGAGGCGAAATACTCGGGTACTTTATTTCAGCTAGAGGAATAGAAGCTAACTCTTTGAAAATTAAAGCTGTTCTCGATATGGAACCACCAAAGAGTTTGCAGCAGGTGCAGCAATTGGCAGGACGACTGGCAGCGCTTAGCAGATTTATCGCAAAATTGGGAGAAAAGGCCTTGCCATTTTACCAGCTGCTGAAGAAATCTGAAAAGTTCGAATGGACGGCCGAGGCACAGGAATCTTTTGACAACTTTAAAAAGGTCCTGTCGACCTCTCCGGTCCTCGTGACTCCACATGAAAAGGAACCAATGCTGCTCTACATAGCTGCGACCGTACAAGTTTTTAGCACTGTACTTGTCGTCGAACGAGCAGAGGCAGGGAAAGTCCATGGTGTACAACGTCTTGTTTACTATCTAAGAGAGGTGCTTACACCGGCAAAACAACGATATCCTCATCATCAGAAGTTGGCATATGCCATATGGAGGACAGCGCGCAAACTACGATATTACTTCGCAGAGCATACGATCATCGTTATAACGGAAGCATCGTTGAAGAACATACTTACCAACCCAGAGGCTACGGGAAGAGTATCTCAATGGGCTATCGAGTTAGCACCGCATGATATTTCTTATGTTAACCGGACATTAATCAAATCTCAGGTCCTCCCCGATTTCTTGGTTGATTGGATCCAGTCACAAATCCCGGTAGCACCCGACATGTCCGGATCTTGGACGATGTATTTCGATGGATCGAAGCGGAGTACAGGTGCAGGGGCCGGAGTAGTGTTAATCTCGCCACAAGGAGACAAAATGAGATACATTATAAGGATGAACTTGCCGCTACCAACAAATAATGAAGTAGGGTACGAAGCACTATTACATGGGATGCTTATGGCCAAAGCATGTGGAGCCACTCGTTTGGATATCTATGGAGATTCAAATATCGTAGTCCAGCAGTCGATGAATTTATGTGACGCTGTCAGTGACAACATGATTGCTTATCATCAGTTATATCAATCGATGGAAGCCAATTTTGAAGGTTGCGAGCTGAAACACATCGGCAAAGCCAGCAACGAGGAAGCCGACGCCTTGGCTAATATAGGATCCACTTGTTCCTCTATTCCAGATGGAGTCTTCTATGAAGTAATTACTCAAAGTTCCATTAAAGAAAAAACTTCGGCACCCTCAAAAACTCGGGGGCTGAGCTCCAGGAAGTTGTCGAAGATCTTACGGATAAATCTACAGAGCAAGTTTTTCTCCTCGAGCCTTTATGGACTGAACCTTTTTAGCATATTTGATGGAAAAACGATTACCAGATGATCCGACGAAAGCTAAACGCATCATGCGTCGATCTAAGGCCTTTGCCATAGTTGATGGTGAACTTTATAAGCGATGCATCTCTGGCATCTTCCAACGGTGTATCGCCATTGACGATGGAAAATATCTGTTGCGAGAAATACACGAAGAAACTTGTGGTCATCATGCAAGTAGTAGGTCTCTTGTAGCCAAAGCTTTCAGAGCTGGGTTTTATTGGACGACAGCAGCAGCCGTGCAAGAGACTTAGTTCGGAAGTGCGACCCTTGTCAACGTTTCGCACCAAAGACACATGCACCTGCGACAGATCTAATGACAATACCTTTGGCCTAACCCTTTGCACAATGGGGGTTCGATCAAGTTGGTCCACTGCCGGGATCATCACCTGGTGGACATACTCATATATTGGTAGCAGTTGATAAATTCACCAAATGGATCGAGGCCGTACCAGTCACAAATCAAACAACCAAAACTGCTGTCAAATTCTTCAAAGGAATAACTTGCCGTTTTGGTGTGCCTCATAGCATCATTACAGACAATGGAACTAATTTTGATTCTAAGGAATTCCATCAATTCTGCGACAATAATGGTATCAAGATCAAATTTGCTTCGGTTGCACATCCTCAAACCAATGGGCAAGTAGAAAGGATCAATGGCCTAATATGCGACGGCATTAAAAAGTGCCTCACGGGTGCAGCCGAAGCTTGGGTCGAGGAATTACCATCCGTACTTTGGAGTTTTCGGACTACACCAAATAGGTCAACGCAGTATACTCCATTCTTCCTTGTTTACGGAGCAGAAGCAGTTCTGCCAACCGATATTCGCTTTGAAGCACCTAGGGTGGCTGCATATACAGAGACAACCTCTACCCACGCACTACAAGATTCTGTGGATCTTCTTGATACGGCTCGAGATATCACCTTAGCCAGAATAGCAGTATATCATCAGGCAATGCGGAATTACCATAGTCGAAGAGTTCGCAACCGAAGCTTTAGCGTTGGTGATCTAGTACTACGGCTGAAGCAAGAAAGATCTTTGAAACTCGAATCTCCATGGGAACGACCGTTCATCATCACCGAAGTAATACCAGGAGGAGCTTATCGCCTCAAGAATCCTGCTTCGGGAAAAGATGTTGGTAACCCATGGAACGTTGCACACTTGCGACGATTTTACGCATAGAATTCGACCTTTTTCTTCACTACATGGAGGATTCTTAGCCTGTTACATATTATGAACAAAATTTCTGGTTCGGCTTACATTGTTATTTCTTCACTCGAACAAATGTTCGGGCTATTTTATCGACTAATACTCCCATCGGGAGCATCGGCTAAATTACGCGTCATAAGCTTACCCGACAATACCCGGGGGCTGCAAGGAATTACTACAATATCGATAATTAATTAATACTCTCACCGGGAGCTATGGTTATCGATACACTAAAACCCATCCAAGCCTCAAATAAATTTACGAGTGTTGCAGTTGATGGAAACAATACTACTTACAAAAGGCTCATATCGGTGCACCGTGTTACGAGGCCAAACATAAAGCGTCTAAATCCCTCGTCTACTCGAAGAGTGTCGTTCTTACAAAACTTACAAAAAGACTCTGCAAAATTGTGATTACAACATGGTCGTCGATTGAGCAAACTGACTTGATCACTCAGTTGCCTTCGACAAAATATTTCAGCTGGACTTACAAGTTCAAACAATTCACAAATGATGTTTAAAAAAAAGAACATCAGATACATACGGGATTACTCCTTGCAACGCAAGGTTATCATAAAAAAGAGAAGATCTTTACAAAACTTTACTATGTATCATGGAAAGGTTCCTTGATCTTCTTGAGTCTTCAAATCCCTTTCAGTTCCTGCTTCCATCCGAGAAACAACAATATAAGCAGGATGCCTGGCTATGGGATAATATTGATCCAATCTTACATTAGCATTCGCTATGGATTCCAAATCTATGGTTTGGTAGCATGCTAAAACTGAAGCAAGTGCAAGATCGGCTCTAGCAAGAAGTTCTTTGCGCACCAATGATCGAATTCTGGCCGGAGTCTTGAATTGATTGAATAAAGCAGACAGAGTTTCGGGTGCTTGATCCAATGGAAATATAGTCTTCCATACCATGGAGAGATGAGCATGGTACTTGTCGAAGTAATAGTGAACCTTCTCAACTCGATACTCGAATTTAGCCATGATTACAGCCTTCGACTGATTGGACCACAACTCACACTTCGGGTGAGTAATATCGGTCATCGCTGCAATTTTTTCATGGATTCGCCTATTTTCTTCGGATTCATCGTAAGCAACGACTTTTGAAGACAAAGAACAAGTCAGTAGAAGGCTATTCAATAAAAGTATCGGCTGAAAACAAGGGAAAAGTGGTTGATTACTTACAACTTAAACTCTCAGTAGCCACACGAAGACGATCCAAAGCATGTCGTTCGACCGCAGTAGAAATTTCGCTCTTTTTCTTCACCAAAGCTGCCATAGTATGAAGACAAGATATGTCTTTATTCAGCTGAGGAATTTGATCACGCAAGCGACGTACAAGCTCCGATTCGTCAACAGCAGAAGAATTCAAAGAAGTTTCGACACGAGAAGAAGTCGAAGGAATCTGCAGCAAAAATTTTAATTTATGCTTTCAGAAGGAAAACTCCCATCGGGAGAATATATTACATTTCAAAAGATTGCTAAATGCTAGCGACAGAGCTAGCTTAATTCAGTACAAGATAAGACTAAAATGTATCTAGGTTACAACTAAAAACAAGGAAGCCAGGCTTAATCAAGCTTGTGCTGATGATGAACTAGGAGCGGCTTCAGATGCAGTCTTGTTTTTGTCCTCGTCAACTAGTTTGAGGAGTCGATTAGCACACAACACCGAGGATTGCTTGAAAGGTTCAAGGTTGACTAGATAGTTATTGGCATCTACTGATAGCGCCTTGGATAGCTTCTCCAGGTCAGAACCAAGTCCGTGCCCCATCAAAAGCTGAAAAGTAAGAACTGCTCCGTAAAGACGAGAGCATCACTTTAATACCTCTATGGCTTCTGAAGAGTCGACGAAGAAGGTATCCGCCATTTCCCCAAGGGTCTTGTTATGGTCCAATTTCGGGAACATCATCGAAAATAGTTTCGACAAAGCTCCCTTGGTCTTCTTCAAAAGATCTTGGAGCTGGCTGCTGGATTCAGTAGCAAACGAAAGAGCATCCGACATTGATTCTACTTGAAGCTTGTTCGTACGGTCGATAGGCATATCGGCAGTACCTGGAAAAATTACGGATAAGCAATCAGAAAGATATTATTGGACAAATACCATACAAGTATGGAGGAAAACTTACTTAGAAAGCTCGTGATAGACTCTCGAAGGGCACCTTCCTTTTCGTCAGCTTCAATGAAAGCTTTGCGCCTAGCCTCCTGCTCGTCCTTCATCTTCTTCTTCAACCTCTTCAGTTCGTACTTCAGGATTGTGTTTTCTTTTTGAGCTTTGGCTGTAAGCCTGTTGGCTTCTAGCACTTGATCAGCCGAAGTCTTAACGGCCTTGCGAAGCTGGACGTTCTCTGATTCTAGGCGAGTAAATTGATCAGCAAAATCTGCCACAATGTCAACTGTGGAAAAAATTGGCTACAACAAGAAAATTGAAAAGATTATGTTAGGCAACATAGAAGATAAATTTTAGCCCATACTTGATCTTTTTCAAAGAGTCAAACATTGGCTTGGGGGCTAAATGGATACTACGCCAGATATTATGTTCAAAAAATACTTACATGATCATGAGAAAATGGAGGAATGGAGGCGCTTGCAGAAGGATTAACTTTCGATAGAGGAACCTTGGCCACACTTGTTCTTGGTGGTAGCGTAAGCCCAACAGTCGAAGAAATGGACTCCTTTGCAGACTCTGCCTTTCCAGATAATATTTTAGCCCTCTTTGAGAGAGGGACGTCGTCATCATCCTCGGAGCTGGACAAGAATAGATACAAATTTCAGCGAAATTGAAGGAATTTAAGTATAAGTAAAGGGGAAAAACTTAGAAAGTTAACTCCAAGTCATCTTCGTAAGCAAATAGTTTTGTTGATCCCATTGCAACTTGAGGAGCCGACATTTCTTGAGAAGGAGCAGGAGAAGCTGTCGCGTTAGCATCATCATCTAGTCCGCTGGGACTCGATTCTGCTGTCGCCATCAAATCTTCATTGATCCTCCTGCGTCGCATAGACTTGACAAAAGCATCATCCTAGGGGGCTTCATCACCCAGGACGTCGCTGTACTAAAAAATGTGTTGTTCATCTTCAGTTTCTTCCGAAGCATCATCATCCTCTGGAGCTACCCACTTTCAGGTGTAGGAGGATAACATTGAGCAACGGTGGAAGCCTATCGACAGAAAAAGTAATGGGACTCAGATTCAGAAATAAAAACAACATTCGATGCAAATACACGTGAAATTACCTCAGCAGGAAGATGCTTAAGGTCAAGAGGAGGGCGAGCCGAAGTCATGACAATGTTGTCCTTCTGGCTGAGGCGAGTCAGGCGCTGCACCTCATCTCGAAGATCCTCTTCGGATAAATCAGTTGAACTGATCCTTGATTTATCTGTCATGCCGGTGTACATCCATAATTGATGAGCCCTTGACATCATCGGCTGCACCCGATGCTTCAGGAACACTGAGACCACTTCAGTGCCACACATCGTCTGACCTTCTGCATTCTTCACGTCCAGGACATTTTCATACAGTTGATCAGCTAGGGTGCTTTCTTCGGCAGTCTAAGTGTTTTGCCAGGATTTCTTCAGCACAGCAGAAAGGACATCTTCGAATGGAGGCAGATTGGAGCGCCGTCCTGATGCTGGGATGTCCCGGAGATAAAACCACTTCTGTTGCTAGCCCTGAACTGACTCCTTCATCGGGTAGTCGAAGTAGTTAACCTCCTTCCTGACGACGAAGCCGACGCCACCAACGACAGGAGGACCGTCATTGCCATTGTGGCGTTTGACATAGAAAATCTTCCTCCACAAGCCCCAGTGGGGGTCAATGCCGAGGAAGGCCTCACACAGAGTGATGAAGATTGAAAGATGGAGAATGGAATGGGAGTCAGCTGCCAAAGCTGAATCCCGTAGAAAAAGAGGATAGAACGAAGAAATTCGTGGGCAGGGAGAAAAAGCCCGCGAAACAGAAAAGCGGCAAACGTAACAGTAAAGCCTTTTGGAGGCCTTGGGCGGGAGGCAGAAACTGGATGAAGAAAGTCAGATTCGACAGATGTGATGAGGCCGAGCGACCTCAACTTGTTCTCCTCACGCTTGGAGATGGTGGAGGCGGACCAATCGAGACCAACCTTCGCCGCACCTGAACTAGCGCTCGAGCCGGCGGTTCCCTTCTTCTTGCCCATGGTTGCTGAGTTCTTGAAGGCAGAAGCAATGACAAGGAGGAGGCAAGGAAGAAGATGAGCAGTATGGAGGCGTAAAAAGTGAAAACAGGAAAAGGTTCCCTATTTATAATAGGGAGTGCTTGGATATCATGGCCATTACTTTGGTGATCATGGGAAGATGGGCGAAGATCCAGTCGTACACGTGTCCAGAAAGAGAGTTTAAACCGGCGGCCCATTACTCCCACTACGTGCGGAAATCGAGGAGGCACATCGGTCAATGCACAAGGACTAGTCATTTCCTAACTGACCGCGCAGAAGTATGGTGGGCCCATCAGGTCACGTCCTGTCAATCGAGCCGCCACAGTGGCAACGTCATTGATGATGTCATAAGAAGTATCAACTCAACATGAAGCATCCGAAGGAAATTGAAGCATCGAGTTGCTTGACTTGAGTCTACACACGGTTGCAAGCATCCGTGCCTAGACTCGGGGGCTACTCCCATCGGGAGCGCTGGATGCGCACCCGATAAAAACTATGGAATCGAAGATTTCATACGATCCAGGATCATGCCCGGGGACTTGGTTCTGAGTAGGGTAACGTTGTTTTGCCATCGGCAGTTAACTAGCATCGATTTATCGAGTAAAACTGGGCACATTACTCAAAATCCTTTACGTACTACCAACATACATGACCTTACTCGAAGATACTGAAGACCCGATATAAAAAGGTATCGGATGACCATGACAGTTTGCAGAAAACATCGGCAGCATAAAAACATTCGAGTAGTACAACTTGAGTCTACACACGGTTGCAAGCATCAGTGCCTAGACTCGGGGGCTACTCCCATCGGGAGCGCTGGATGCACACCCGATAAAAAAGGAATTTCTATTTCAAAGGAGTCAAGATCTTCTATTAATTACGAATGTTCGATAGAAGAAAATTTTAGTCCCTGCCCGAAGCTTCTTCGGCCAGTCACTCGGGGGCTACTGATGTGGGCATTACCCTTCGGGTAACTAGTATTACGCTACCTCTTACGGCCCAACCAGGGTCCCATGAAGATCATCCACCGACCAAGGTGGACCAATATGTCGGTTGCAAAGAAGGAATCTTGACGAACAAGGCAAGAAGACGAAGAAACAAGGAAAGTTTAGATTGAAGACTCTTTGTAACCTAGTCGAACCCGGATAGAACTCTTGAGACCTGGCTCGCAAATATAAGGGTCAGGAGAGGGCCTGCCGAGGGACAGAATCACCGTAACAATAACCACCGCAAGTCTAGGGCTAGGTCATCAGAAAACTTAGTGTCTCGACGAGATCTTAGTCGAAGCCTTCGGCTACCCCATTGTAACCCGATAGTTTCAATAATCAAGATCAGACAAGCATGAAGTAAGGGTTTTACCTCATCGAGGGCCCCGAACCTGGGTAAATCTCTCTCCCTATTTGTTTGGTATCCGATGGTCTCGTGTCAGCCTACATGATTCCGTCTACCCTAAGCCCCAAAAGGTGGGCATTGCCGAGGAGCACCCTCGTCACTGCCCCTCTCCAAATATCTAAACATGGGTATGCCATATCCCTGATGTCTGAGTTCGACATTGATATTTGGCATGCCAGGTAGAGGGGCACAGTAGCTCGAGATCTAGGAATCAATTCAGAGTCTCATGCTAAGAAGAAATGGCATACCTTTCCGAAGCTTTAGTGGAGCCGCTACCAGTACCTGGATGGAGACAAGTACAACTGCCCCTTCTAAAACTAGAGCATCAAGACTGACTACAATAGCATGCTTATGCATGCTGAATCCCTCAGCTCCTCCCATGTCTATGTTGGATAAAATTTTCTAGTGCCCGCTTTCATGGCCAATTACACACATTTTGGGGTCAACCTGAGAAAGCTATGTGCCTAGGGTATGTAGCATGCTGTTCTGCAGCCTCCAAGGCTGAAGAAGCCAAAGTTGAAGGGAGAGAATATGTGAAGAAGCTAGTGTCCCTCGTGTACTTTTGTGACTCCTGAGGATGGCTATCTTCTAATGCTTTTGTTGATTAGATGATCTATATGTGTAATGACATGTTCTTTGAATTATCTCGTAACCGTAGTGAATTTCTATATTATGTTGTCTGAACTATGTATCCACATATGTGTTGGTTATTGTTAGCCATGAATTATATATATATTTATATATATATTTATATATATAGGTAAACTAACTGGTGCACCATGGTGCCTGGGCACCACGAATCACAAAAGGAAACCTGCACAGCAAACTAGGAAGTGATTTATCTCTATTTCTGATAATTGGAAAGTGCATTCTCTCTTCTGTTCATATCTGGAAAGTGATTTTCTCTCCTTTATACACCTATGATGCAATCTGGCACCCGAGATATAATTGTAGAGTCATGATGTATGGTGCCTGAGCAACATGGTGCCCCAATTGAGTTGGATATTCACCTTACTTGATAAGTTCGGTCCGATAGGTGTTAACAGGATCAGCGTACATGACTTTGATAAATATGAGACGAGTCGAGCCTTATTGATGTTCCGTTGCATGCAAGTCCAAATTTTATATAGTTGTCAAATAATTTTCCTATATTTTTGGACGTTGCATAAGATTCTGAATCACCAATCGTGTGCCACCTGCTTTGCTATATCAAAATTTATTAACATGGTAATTTGATTCTTCATTGGAACAAAGCAAATAATCATTTAAAAAGTTTCATTAGCCTGTAAGGATTCGGGAAAGGATAATCTAGACTCGAAAGTTTTGCACACAGTTATTGAGAACAAAATTATGTGTAGGTATAGGAGTAAGGTACACGGTTTTCCTACCGGTAACAATCTACATATATTCCCATACACTTAAAATATATAGGCCGTTTGCTATGTTCATGTGCTGCTGGCTTGCCCATACGTACTATGCAGATGTTAAGCATTTTCGGTGGTCAGCGTCCAGCCACACGTCACACAGAAAGGGCCTTATGTGTGCCATAGGGTCCTTAAAAGGCCCGATCTGTACTAGTGGCTTGAATTGAGTATCCCGCCAAATCTCATTGCTTTGAGCACTCTTGCATTCTGAATAAAGAACCTTCCGATGTTAATATCTTGCTTCCTTTCTCGGTAGTCGTTAATCGTATTTTTTCTAAGATGGAGATCAAGGCGTTCTATGGGAAAAAGGCAACTTTTTATGCAATACATTCTTCCTATCTTCACCTACATTAAACAACAAAGATAACACATTAAGTAGTGTGTACAATAATAAATGAAACTTCATCTCTATCAACTAATAAATATATCAGATGGGTTTCATCATGTATGAATTTAGGAATGTCCACCAACATAGTCTGTTGACACGTTCCTATCACGTTCAAAGTATAATAGATGCAGTTTTGACCACTGATATTGTAATTGTAAAGTTGGGGAAAGTTACAAACATAACATAACTCCATTCTGGATGTTCTTCTACCAAATATTGTCCTAGTGATCTAGGCTTATGACAGATTAACTCCATGTCATTCTACATTTTTTGTTGGAGTGATAAACATTTAATAGTAATGAATTTTATTTTGATGTATAGCTTCTCCATGCAGGGAAAGCATCTAAGAAATCCAACAGGTGGATCCAGATCAGGGCCAATATAATTTATAACAAAGTTCTTCATAGTACTTAGAGACTGCTCCAAGCTTCCAAGCATCATTCTCTAGAGGATAACGGTACATATGTTTAGAAAATTAATAAAAATGTGAGTTAATTCAACAAGAAAAAAGATGTTCTACTAGAAAAGTTATGTTTCCAATAACAAGTTTTCAGCCAAGGTGCGACACAAAGCCCAAAATCGTCAATTTTGGTGCGTTGACGTCCCTTATTGATCGTGGACCCTCTTGACCACATATGATCAATATCTCAAGGCAAGATGCATCCATAATTACCAGCCCCTACAATGAAATAAGGTGGTTGTGCTTCCAAACGCTAGCCACACAAATCGTACGGAGATTTGGCATGGCAATGGTGAGGTTGAGGCAGAGGACATGAGGCTTACGGTGGGTTGCGGTAGAGATCCTCAGCTCGGCGACTGCGAAGGATCTCGGCGACGAGGTCCTTGCCTTCAAACGGTTCACCTGCGATGATGATAGGGGGGAGGGTTGGTGGCGGAGGTTGTCGCCTCCACTTCAAGCAGGGCTGCCCGCATCGACAATAGAAATGAGAGTCAACAGCGAAGGCTGCTGCTAATGCCCTCGTCTTCCAACAAAGTTATGAACAATGATGACGGCGACGAGGGTCACCTGCGGCGGTTGATGCGGATAGTCATGGCGCCCCAGTCGTGGAGTGGAATTGTGAGAGTGTGGAACCGCAAATAACCGGGGAGTTGAGGAGAGGGTTAATTGATGGATTGCCATGGAAATAGTGGTCTTAAATGACTCGAGGGCGGTTGATTTTGTGAATGAATAGGCAGCGACAAAGATGATATCGTGTTGCGAAGGGAAAGGAACATGAAGCTAGCTAACCACACCGTGTTTCCACCTGTAATGTGAGGCTACTAAAACATTCCGTCGATGTATGACATGATGTGATTGTCACGTATACATCTTATCTATCTCGACGAATGTGATAATACAAAAATCGCTACTAACACCAAATATCGACCAATGATTGACTCTAAATACTCGTCAACATTGTACATATGACCACTCACGTCCATGAAAAACATATGTATCACTAGTTTTTGGTACAAACTAGCAACATACAATTTTCTCCTATTTGTCACCTCTATTCACCGGACCCGTGACACCCGCAAAGAGTACACTCTCACCAAATTTTTGACCCCTCCCGGCCGGACCCCAAAGCAATGAGCAATGCCATAGTTTTATTTCAAGTGCACATGGTACGTGTTGCGGAGACCACCCGATGATCTCTTGATGACATATTTTTTTTCCCGTCACTGGTATGGGTTACCAGCGGCGAACGGGTGCTATTGCGGATATATATAAGTCTTTTCCCAGTTGTGATATTGATTTGAAATCCCTCTTCTACAAGTTCACAAGTGATGCTACTATATTTTGTATCTGGTCAGTTCTAACTTCTAAGCTACATCAATTTACTACCCTCTTTGTGTTGCTCACTACGAATTTTAAGTCCCCGAACATATCGATTAAGATTCCCTCCTCTACAAGTTTAGAAGTGATGCCATTATAATTCATGTCTAGTTCATTCATATAACTATGACGGTACATACTGCTATTATTTTGTTTAAGGCCAAACTTCAGTAATTGAACATTTTGGTTCGCATTTTCTGCTTAATAGATGTTGCCATTACAATTTTTTTCTCGCTCATTCTTGAGAGCTACTAGGAGGCGCGCGCTCTGCGATCCTCGACAGTGCGCGGGATGGCGCCTTTGAGGCCTTGTCGGGGCCGCTCCCACATTTAAACTGCCTCCACATCTAACAACCCCGTGTGGTAAAAAAACAGTGCGCGGGTAATACACTGCCAGGACACCACGCGGTGCAAAAGTAATCCAAGGCAGTGCAACATGATACAAAACATATAATAGCCCATGAGGTGCACTGTAAGGACACCGCACGGTGCAAAAACAGAACCAATAAAGTGTAACGTGGTACAAAAAAGCAGTGCACGGGCGGTGCACTGCTAGGACCCCGTGCGGTGCAAAAAGAGAACAAAGGTAGTTTACCGTGGTACAAAAGGTATTGCATGGCGGTGCACTCAGAGGACCATGCGGGGTGCAAATCGATGCAAGGCAGTGCAACGCCATACAAAAAGGCAGTGCACGGGCGGTGCACTGGCAGGACCCCGCACGGTGCAAAAAGAGAACAAAGGTACTGTATCACGGTACAAAAAGACAGTGCACGAGCGGTGCACTGCCAGGACCCGTGCTGTGCAAAAAGAGAACAGAGGCAGTGTATCATGGTACAAAAAGGCAGTGCATGACAGTGCATTCCGAGGATCTTGCGCGTTTCAAAGCTATCCAAGGCAATGCAACACCGTACAAAAAAGTAGTGCACTGGCGGTGCACTGCCAGGACCCCACGCGGTGCAAAAGTGACCTAATGCAGTGCAATGTGGTACAAAAAAGGCAAGTGCACGAGCGGTGCACTGCCAGAACAACGCGGGATGCAAAGGGAGCTAAGGCAGTGCAACATGGTATAAACTGCATTGCACTTCGAGGATACTTTGCGGTGCAAAGCAACATAAGGCAGTGCAACCGGCGCATGAAAGACAGTGCAAAAAAAGTTTGTCCAAACCTATCAAGACAGGATCTAGTTTTGTAGATCTCAGTGCGACTAGCATAGCCATGAAAACATAACTTTATTTGGATACTCAGTTTGCAAAATATTTCATTTCTCGTATTCAAATCTACGAAAAAAAGAGAAAAGCTACGCAGCGACCTACTCCACGCCGACCACGTGTCGAGCTGGGGATGATCCGCGGGGGGCTTCGAACGCACCAGGCCGCGCCACTTGTCAGCGCGCGAAGCGAAGCCAAGCGCCCTCCCCTAAAGGGCACCCTTTTTCTAGTAAAAACGGTCATTCTTTGTTACAAAAGTAACAACCTACTATTATGTAGCTTATGGAAATCTTGTGGTCAATAAACATGTTGGTCCCCATTCTATGTACAACAAGTCATACCATTATTATTTCTATCTGCTTTGTCCTAAGCTACACCAGTACGGCCCGCTATTAGTTCATGCATGATATCGTTCTGCTATCTTGCAGTACACATTTATTTAAACTCGTCACACTACTTCGATAATAACTTTGTGTGCCCTATGGTCCGGTCCTTCAAAATCTACAACATTAACTTGCTTCTCTTACTTTGCATGGTGCTCACGCATGGAACACTGGACATGCTAGTTTGCATGCCCTCTTCTTCAAGTTCTTCGTGATTCCATTATATTCTGTATCTAGTCCATTATAAGGTACAACATTAACTACCCTCTATGTGTTGCTCATTATGCCTTTTAAGTCCTTGAACATATTGATTATTATTCCTTGATCAACAAGTTCAGGAGGTGAAGCCATTATAATTCATATCTGGTTCATTAGATAGTAAAATCCTCCTAATATTTAATTCATGGGAATTTAAAGTAATGAACCTATTGGTTTGCATTCCCTGCCTATAGATGTTGCCATTATAACTTATATCTGGCTAATTCTTTGCTACAACGGTAATTTCCTACTATTGTGTATCTCATGGTAATTTTGAAGTCATTAACCATGTTGGTATGCATCTCATGTACTACAAATGATACCATTATTATTTCTAGCTTGGTCGTACTAAGCTACACCAATAACTGACTTCTATGATTCAAGTATGTATCCCTTTTGTATTTCTCTAGGCCTTTACATACATAGTCTTTATCATGTTTGAACACGTATGTGTTTATGACTGGTTGTGTCATGATGCAGAGTAACAACGGCTCCCTTGAAAATACCGACAACATTGGACATCTTCAACAAATGTACCAACATGGGACTCGACAAATAGGTGATGTAAGTCCATTTGTTTTTATTCCGATGTGATTGGCTATATAAGCCACACAATAACTCAATTGATGGATTCTATTGCACTATCTCAGAAGCTCGATGATTAGAACTGCATGGGCGGCTCCTGCATGTTACTAGTTCATGCATGTTGATATGAGGCACACCCTCTTTTCTTACTTATATCATTTAGTGGTAGTCTATATTAGCCTCATATTGGTATACGATCTATCCACATTAAAATAATCTTTTTGCTATATCAAGGAAATGATGTGTGGCACCCCAATCCAAGTGAATGAGACATCTCCCATTCAAGCCCATGAACACGGGCAATGGGACACTCAATAAACAAAGACAAAACCAATAATGACCACGAAATCCAATATGTTCTTTATTACAAGAGTCAGTGATGCATTTTCTATCACACAGCATGCGCATATAATAGATTGTAAAGGATCAAGGTGATCTTTACATGGCATCTATCATAGGTTTATGGCAGCGGAGATGTTGACAACTTCTATAGCGGAAGACTTCTAGACCACAAGGTTCATCTTTGGACATCGATTCCAAACTCACAACAACTAAGGCTCAATGAGAGGTTTGGTAAGTTATTAGCACATAGCAAGGATGAGTACTTTGAATGTACTCGGCAAGACATCAACAAAAACAACACACAAGTTCTATCTATATGGCAAGTCATAAGTACTGAATTTAGGTGTGAGTCCAAGCTTAACGGGTCAGCATAACTTTCCTACTTCAAATGTAGATATGTGATGTCTACGCACACTTCCATTCTTATAGACAGTGTTTGCCTACAAGTTCAGAGGTTTGTAGAACAGCAGCAAGTTTCCCTTAAGTGGATCACCCAAGGTTTATCGAACTAAGGGAGGTAGAGGTCAAAGATATCCCTCTCAAACAACCATGCAATTACGATACAAGAAGTCTCTGTGTCCTGCTTGTGACGGTAAAGCACACGTCCGTTGGGAACCCCAAGAGGAAGGTATGATGAGTACAGCAACAAGTTTTCCCTCAGTAAGAAACCAAAGTTATCGAACCAGTAGGAGATGAAGATCACGTGAAGGTTGTTGGTGAAGGAGTGTAGTGCGGCGCAATACCAGGGATTCCGGTGCCAACGTGGAACCTGCACAACACAATCAAACTACTTTGCCCCAACTTAACAGTGAGGTTGTCAATCTCACCAGCTTGCTGAAAACAAAGGATTAAACATATGGTGTGGAAAATGATGTTTGCTTGCAGAAAACAAAAGAGAACAATGATTGCAGTAGGTTGTATTTCAGATGTAAAAGAATGGACCGGGGTCCACAGTTCACTAGTGGTGTCTCTCCAATAAGATAAATAGCATGTTGGGTGAACAAATTACAGTTAGGCAATTGACAAATAAAGAGGGCATAACAATGCACATACATATCATGATGACTACTATGATATTTACTTAGGGCATTACGACAAAGAACATAGACCGCCATCCAGCATGCATCTATGCCTAAAAAGTCCACTTTCGGATTAGCATCCGCACCCCTTCCAGTATTAAGTTGCAAACAACAGAAAATTGCATTAAGTACTGTGCGTAATGTAAATAATACAAATATCCTTAGACAAAGCATTGATGTTTTATCCCTAGTGGCAACAGCACATCCACAACCTTAGGGGTTGTTGTCACTCCCCCAGATTCAATGGAGACATGAACCCACTATCTAGCATAAATACTCCCTCTTGGAGTCACAAGTATCAACTTGGCCAGAGCCTCTACTAGCAATGGAGAGCATGCAAGATCATAAATAACACATATATGATAGATCAATAATCAACTTCACATAGTATTCCATATTCATCGGATCCCAACAAACACAACATTTAGCATTACAAATAGATAATCTTGATCATGATAGGCAGCTCACAAGATCTAAACATGATGGCACAGTAGGAGAAGACAACCATCTAGCTACTGCTATGGACCCGTAGTCGAAGGATGAACTACCCACGCATCAGTCCGGAGGCGGGCATGGTGATGTAGAGCCCTCCGGTGATGGTTCCCCTCTCCGGCAGGGTGCCGGAGGAGATCTTCTGAACCCCCCGAGTTAGGGTTGACGATGGCGGCGTCTCTAGAACCGTTCTGGTATTTTGGCTCTCCGTGCTAGGGTTTTCGCGGACGAAGGAATAAATAGGCGAAGGGGCAGCGTCGGGGGAGACAGGGGGCTCCCTCCCCACGTCTTGGCGCGGCAGTGGGGCCCCCCGTGCCGCCATATGGGGTGGGCCCCCTGCTGGCCTTCCTCGGCTCCTCTTCGGTCTTTTGGAACACTCCGTGGAAAATAGAGCCGTGGGCTTTTGTTTCGTCCAATTCTGAGAGTATTTGTAAAACAACTTTTCTGAAATAAAAAACAATAGAAAACAGGAACTGGCACTGTGGCATCTTGTTAATAGGTTAGTCCCGGAAAATGCATAAAACATTATAAAGTGTGAATAAAACATGTAGGTATTGTCATAAAACTAGCATGGAACATAAGAAATTATTGATACGTTGGAGACGTATCAAGCATCCCCAAGCTTAGTTCCTACTCGCCCTCGAGTAGGTAAACGATAAAAAGAATAATTTCTGAAGTGACATGCTACCAACATAATCTTGATCAATACTATTGTAAAGCATATGAGATGAATGAAGTGACTCAAAGCAATGGTCTATAGTTTGCTAACAAAAAGATAATGACTAAACAACTGGATCATATAGCAAAAACTTTTCATGAATAGTACTTTCAAGACAAGCATCAAAAAGTCTTGCATAAGAGTTAATTCATAAAGCAATAGATTCTTAATACAAGGTTTTGAAGCAACACAAAGGAAGATTTAAGTTTCAGCAATTGCTTTCAACTTTCAACATGCATATCTCATGGATAATTGTCAACACAAAGTAATATAATAAGTGCAATAAGCAAGCATGTAAGAATCAATGCACACAGTTGACACAAGTGTTTGGTTCTAAGATAGAAAGAAGTAGGTAAACTGACTCAACATAAAGTAAAAGAAAGACCCTTCGCAGAGGGAAGCAGAGATTAAATCATGTGCTAGAGCTTTTCAAGTTTTGAAATCATATAGAGAGCGTAAAAATAAATTTTTGAGAGGTGTTTATTGTTGTCAACTAATGGTGGTGGGCATTCTAACCCCCTTGTCAAACAGACTTTCAAAGAGCGGCTCCCATGAAGGACGTTATCTCTACTAGCAAGGTAGATCATCCCTCTTCTCTTTTGTTCACACATGTATTTTAGTTTTATTTATAGATGACACTCCTCCCAACCTTTTTCTTTCACAAGCCATGGCTAACCGAATCCTCGGGTGCCTTCCAACATTTCACATACCATGGAGGAGTGTCTATTGCAAAATTAAGTTGCTTACTGATAAATCAGGGCAAAACATGTGAAGAGAACTATTAATGAAAGTTAATTAATTGTGGCTGGGCACCCCGTTGCCAGCTCTTTTTGCAAAATTATTGGATAAGCGGATGTATATGCCACTAGTCCATTGGTGAAAGTCTGCCCAACAAGATTGAAAGATAAAACACCACATACGTCCTCATGAGCTATAAAACATTGACACAAATAAGAAGTAATAAAGTTTTGAATTGTTTAAAGGTAGCACATGAAGTATTTACTTGGAATGGCAGAAAAATACCACATAGTAGGTAGTTATGGTGGATACAAATGGCATAGGTATTGGCTCAAGGTTTTGGATGCACGAGAAGCATTCCCTCTCAGTACAAGGCTTTGGCTAGCAAGGTTGTTTGAAGCAAACACAAGTATAAACCGGTACAGCAAAACTTACACAAGAACATATTGCAAGCATTATAAGACTCTACACTGTCTTCCTTGTTGCTCAAACACTTTTACCAGAAAATATCTAGACCTTAGAGAGACCAATCATGCAATCCAAATTTCAACAAGCTCTACGGTAGTTCTCCACTAATAGGTTTAAACTACATGATGCAAGAGCTTAAACATGATCTACTTGAGAGCTCAAAACAATTTCCATGTATCAAATTATTCAAGACAATATACCAATTACCACATGAAGCATTTTCTGTTTCCAACCAAATAACAATAAGTGCTGCGACTTTCAGCTTTCGCCATGAACATGAAAAATAAAACGAAGAACACAAGTGTTCAAATGAAAAAGCGGATCGTGTCTCTCTCCCACACAAACATTTTAGGATCCGATTTATTAAGAAAACTTAAAATAACAAACGAGAATAATAGCACACGGATGCTCCAAGTAAAGCACATAAGATATGACAGAATTAAAATATTTTCACTAGAGGTGACCTGATAAATTTGATGAAGAAGGGGATGCCTTGGGCATCCCCAAGCTTAGACGCTTGAGTCTTCTTGAAATATGCAGGGATGAACCACGGGGGCATCCCCAAGCTTAGACTTTTCACTCTTCTTGATCATATTATATCATCCTCCTCTCTTGATCCTTGAAAACTTCCTTCACACCAAACTCAAAGCAATCTCATTAGAGGGTTAGTGCATAATCAAAAATTCACATGTTCAGCAAGGACACAATCATTACCAACACTTCTGGACATTACCCAAGGCTACTGAAATTTAATGGAGCAAAGAAATCCACTCAAACACAGTAAAAGAGGCAATGCGAGATAAAAGGCAGAATATGTCAAAACAGAATAGTCCGTAAAGACGAATTTTTTCGAGGCACTTAACTTGCTCAGATGGAAAATCTCCAGTTAAATGAAAGTTGCGTACATATCTGAGGATTACTCATGATTTTTTTCAGAATTTTTAGATTCTTCTACAGAGAGAAAAGCTCAAATTCGTGACAGCTAAAAATCTGTTTCTGCGCAGAAATCCAAATCTAGTATCAAATTTCTATCAAAGACTTTACTTGGCACAACAATGCAAGAAAATAAAGATACAAAGGTATTTCTACAGTTGTAACAAGCACCTTGACTCAAATATAAAACAAAAATTGCAGAAATAAAATAATGGGTTGTCTCCCATAAGCGCTTCTCTTTAACGCCTTTCAGCTAGGCGCAGAAAGTGAAAATCAAGTAACATCAAGAGAAGAAGCATCAACATCATAATTTGTTCTAATAATAATAGAATCAAAAGACATCTTCATTCTCTTTCTAGGGAAGTGTTCCATACCTTTATTAAGAGGGAATTGATATTTAATATTTCCTTCTTTCATATCAATAATAGCACCAACGGTTCGAAGAAAGGGTCTTCCCAAAACAATAGGACAAGATGCATTGAATTCAATATCCAAAACAACAAAATCAACGGGGACAAGGTTATTGTTAACCGTAATGTGAACATTGTCAATTCTCCCCAAAGGTTTCTTTATAGAATTATCAGCAAGATTAACATCCAAATAACAACATTCCAAAGGTGGCAAGTCAAGCATATCATAAATTTTCTTAGGCATACCAGAAATACTTGCACCCAGATCACATAAAGCATTACAATAAAAATCATTGACCTTCATTTTAATGATGGGCTCCCAAACATCTTCCAACTTCCTAGGGATGGAAGCTTCAAGTTTTAATTCCTCTTCCCTAGCTTTAATGAGAGCATTTGTAATATGTTTTGTAAATGCCAAGTTTATATCACTAGCATTAGGACTTCTAGCAAGTTTTTGCAAGAACTTAATAACTTCAGAAATATGACAATTATCAAAATCGAAACCATTATGATCTACAACAATGGGACCATTGTCCCCAACACTTTGAAAAATTTCAGCACTTTTATCACAAACAGTTTCAGCAGTTTCAAGCAGTTTTGCACGCTTTGTAGTAGAAGTAGAAACATTGCCAACACCAATTATTTTACCATTGATAGTAGGAGGTTTAGCAACATGTGAAGCATCAACATTACTAGTGGTGGTAATAGTCCAAACTCTAGCTATATTATTCTGTTTAGCAAGTTTTTCTTCTCTTTCCCACCTAGCATGCAATTCAGCCATCATTCTAATATTGTCATTAATTCGAACTTGGATAGCATTTGCTTTAGCAAATGACTTAGTATGTTTAACTTCATTAGGCATAACTTTCAGTTTCAAAAGATCAACATCAAGAGCAAGACTATCAACCTTAGAAGCAAGAACATCAATTTTTTCCTCAACAGATTTGTTAAAAGCAGTTTGTGTACTAATAAATTCTTTAAGCTTGACTTCAAGATCATAGGGTACACTCCTACTATTGTTGTAAGAATTACCATAAGAATTATCATAACCATTACCACTATTAGAAGGATATGACCTATAGTTGTTGTTACCAAAATTATTCCTATAAGCATTGTTGTTGAAATTATTATTTTTAATGAAATTCACATCAACATGCTCTTCTTGAGCAACCAATGAAGCTAAAGGAACATTATTAGGATCAACATGAGATCTACCATTAACAAGCATAGACATAATAACATCAATCTTATCACTCAAGGAAGAGGTTTCTTCAACAGAATTTACCTTCTTACCTTGAGGAGTCCTTTCAAGTGTGCCATTCAGAGTAGTTGATCATCATATCATCAAGAAGCTTTGTTGCAGCACCCAAAGTGATGGACATAAAAGTACCTCCAGCAGCTGAATCCAATAGGTTCCTTGAAGAAAAATTTAATCCTACATAAAAGGTTTGGTTGATCATCCAAGTAGTTAGTCCATGGGTAGGGCAATTCTTTACCAAAGATTTCATTCTCTCCCATGCTTGGACAACATGTTCATTATCCAATTGCTTAAAATTCATAATGCTACTTCTCAAAGATATAATTTTAGCAGGAGGATAATATTTTCCAATGAAAGCATCTTTACATTTAGTCCATGAACTAATACTATTTTTAGGCAAAGATAGCAACCAATCTTTAGCTCTTCCTCTCAAGGAGAAAGGAAACAATTTCAGTTTTATAATATCCCCATCTATATCCTTATACTTTTGCATTTCACAAAGTTCAACCAAATTATTAAGATGGGCAGCAGTATCATCAGTACTAACACGAGAAAATTGCTCTCTCATAACAAGATTTAGTAAAGCAGGTTTAATTTCATAAAATTCTGCTGTAGTAGCAGGTGGAGCAATAGGAGTGCATATGAAATCATTATTATTTGTGCTAGTGAAGTCACACAACTTAGTGTTCTCAGGAGTATTCATTGTAGCAATAATAAAAATAAATAAAGCAGAACCGAATTAAATAAAGTAAATCAAGTAACTAATTTTTGTGTGTTTTTGATATAAAGAAAGCAAACAAGACAAAAAATAAAATAAAGCAAGACAATAAACAAAGTAAAGAGATTGGGTGTGAGAGACTCCCCTTGCAGCGTGTCTTGATCTCCCCGGCAATGGCGCCAGAAAAGTAGCTGCTTGTGACGGTAAAGCACACGTCCGTTGGGAACCCAGAGAGGAAGGTATGATGAGTACAGCAGCGAGTGTTCCCTCAGTAAGAAACCAAGGTTATCGAACCAGTAGGAGATGAAGATCACGTGAAGGTTGTTGGTGAAGGAGTGTAGTGCGGCGCAACACCAGGGATTCCGGTGCCAACGTGGAACCTGCACAACACAATCAAACTACTTTGCCCCAACTTAACGAGTGAGGTTGTCAATCTCACCGGCTTGCTGAAAACAAAGGATTAAACGTATGGTGTGGAAAATGATGTTTGCTTGCAGAAAACAAAAGAGAACAATGATTGCAGTAGGTTGTATTTCAGATGTAAAAGAATGGACCGGGGTCCACAGTTCACTAGTGGTGTCTCTCCAATAAGATAAATAGCATGTTGGGTGAACAAATTACAGTTGGGCAATTGAGAAATAAAGAGGGCATAACAATGCACATACATATCATGATGACTACTATGAAATTTACTTAGGGCATTACGACAAAGAACATAGACCACCATCCAACATGCATCTATGCCTAAAAAGTCCACCTTCGGGTTAGCATCCGCACCCCTTCCAGTATTAAGTTGCAAACAACAGACAATTGCATTAAGTACTGTGCGTAATGTAAACAATACAAATATCCTTAGACAAAGCATTGATGTTTTATCCGTAGTGGCAACAGCACATCCACAACCTTAGGGGTTGCTGTCACTCCCCCAGATTCAATGGAGACATGAACCCACTGATACGTCTCAAACGTATCTATAATTTCTTATGTTCCATGCTACTTTTATGACAATACTTGAATGTTTTATACATACTTTACAGCATTATTATACATTTTCCGGCACTAACCTATTAACAAGATGCCGAAGCGCCGATTCTGTTTTCTGCTGTTTTTGGTTTCAGAAATCCTAGTAAGGAAATATTCTCGAAATTGGACGAAATCAACGCCCAGGGTCCTATTTTTACACGAAGCTTCCAGAAGACCGAGGGGGAAAGGAAGTGGGGCCACGAGGCACTGACACACTAGGGCGGCGCGCCCCAGACCCTGGCCGCGCGGCCCTAGCGTGTGGGGCCCTCGTGTGGCCCCCTGCGTTGCCCTTCCGCCTACTTAAAGCCTTCATCGCGAATACCCCTGTACCGAGAGCCACGATACGGAAAACCTTCCAGAGACGCCGCCGCCGCCAATCCCATCTCGGGGGATTCAGGAGATCGCCTCCGTGTTACCCTCCAAAACCCACCGACGGGCAATGGCTAAGCAACACGAAGAGCCGGGAGGCTCCCAAGGCCGCTTAGTGGACCCTGGCACCTCGCGTCGTCCCGCAAATCTTCCAGCCACGTCCTGGCGGTTGCTAGGGCGTGCCACCCGACCTAGACCCGATCAGGAAGGTGTTAGAGTGCTTCGATTGTTCCTGCATGGTAGACACGTAAACATTAAATACGAGCCCTATCGGCTCTCAGGTTGCCCTGTGGATCGGCTCAAGGAGCCGATCACCCCATGGTTCACGTTGGATTTGCAATGACATGGGGATCCTGCTTGATCAAAACAAAGCTAAACCGATCTACGACAGTTTAGGGTTTTCACCGCATAACCGGAACGTCCTATGTGTGATCGGGCCTAGCAGCTACGGAAGATGATGCAAACTACCCCTACAAGAGGCCTAAAAACCAACATAACGTTGATTCCCGGAACATCCCTTGCAGGGACGGTAAACAACGCCTAACGCACTACCGGATCGTCCGACCCCAGCATAAGGCCTAACTATGCAGATATTAAACTAATCCCTGCGGAGCAAGGAGCAACTATAACAGATCGGATCTACTAAGTAACGAACAAGCAAGATGCTGCCCTTACACCTGGATAGGTGTAAGGGCAGCTAGGTGTCGAGGGACGGCATTGCCACGCAGATATGCACGAGAAAGCATCAATGCAAGCCCCTAAACACCTAAGGATAAACAGTACTGCTCGCCATCAACAACGCTTCAGCACGAGCAGTACAAGGTAGACGAATAAACGTATGCTGCCTAGATCGCGAGATGCGATCTAGGCAGCATGGAGCTTACCCGGGAGAAACCCTCGAAGAAAAGGGGTGGCGATGCGCCTGATTTGTGTTTGTTGAACGATGATTGTCCTCCTTTTCCGATAACCCTAGATACATATTTATAGTCCAAGGGACTTTCTAATTGAGGCGTGCACCTAACCGTGCACGGGCCAGACTCTATCTGTTAATTCTAAACACGATACGATCTAATAATATTACAGATACACGGGCAATTTAGCCCAAACTCTTAGCGCGAGGCCGCTTCGAAGATGCTCCACGTGTACGTCCTTCAAGCCCATCTTCACTTACGGCCCATCTCCTGATTTGGCCAAAATCGGGTGGTAACACATGCCCCCCTGGTTTTGATAATGGTAATTGCAAAACCATCTGTCTCCTTCGCAGGGTCATGTCGTGGCAGAACCGTCGCAGTTTTCTTCATGATGACGTCTTGCCCTCTCAACTTCTCTGCACGATTTGACAGTTCTGGCACCACGTCCTCGGAAACTGCTTAGGCATTAAACCACTATATCCCCCTTTTTATTTGGCCACTTCCTGTAGTTCCCTTCTTCATCCTCCTCGCACCAGTACTTCCAAAAACCCTCCTCCACCGCCATGTCTTCTTCTTCCTCCTCATCGGGTTTTTCCACGCAGTCCTCCCCCTTCCGCGAGCCGACGCCGGAGTGGAACCCGGAAGAAGCCCATGCGGACAACATCCGCCGTGCCATCGAGGCCGGGGACGAGCCGAGCCACAACTTCTCCATCTGGTCAGAGGACGACCAGTCACTGACCGATGGGGAGAGCGTCCTCCGTGGCCTCGTCAATGGGGCAGCGGAGACGGAGAGCGACGACGACGACCTTCCCTGGGAGGGAGCCACCCCCTCCGAGGAGGTGAAGGAGGAGGAGGAGGATGACGATAGCTCCTCCGACGAGCCGCCGGCCAAACGCCACTGCCCCTGGCCCGGGAATCTCAGCGACTTCGACAGCGATGACGACGACGCTGATGAAGAAGACGAGGACAATGAAGGTCCTCCCGGCGGCCGCTACAGCAGCGACGACGAGCCGGCCGGGATTAGCGCCGACAGCGGCGATGACGACGAGGGCAGCAGCGGCCCCTAGATAGGGTAGAGCTAGGAATAGTAAACGGGGCAATGTATCCCCTAGCAATCTCTTTTGAGCGCAATCGGCTCCTTCTATGTAAGAAATCCGGTTATCAATGAAGAAATTTCTCCAATCTGACTTTGTCGATCTCTTCCATATCAGATTAGCCGATTCTCCCCTTTTGTTGATGCTCAATGAGCCGATGGTAATGCATCAGCTTTTATAACAAATTGCAAGACAGACCGATCTAATCGCCTTCTCAGATGTTAACTTGCAATCCATGAAATTCAGATCCAAACTTCCAATCGAACGGGTCCAGCGTGCAGCCTTGGGACCCCTAGATCTTTAGACTTCAAAATCATCCGATCGTGATGTTTGTCCTGATGGCAAACTCCTGGGTTAATGCTTCCAGGAAAGCTTCTTGGCCCGTTGCTGCCAACCTTGATGTTGAAGCTGATACTCTTGTAAATAGGTGCCATTTGTTCACAGCTTCCCCTGTGATGTTCTGTTCATGTGCAGCAACCAGAACCTCGAGGGCAAGCTGCCCCCCAAGCCTCAGTCAAGGCGAGGATAAAAGTGTATCCACCGAATGGGCCATCATCGGCTTC
Source organism: Lolium rigidum (assembly GCF_022539505.1). Taxonomy (NCBI): domain Eukaryota; kingdom Viridiplantae; phylum Streptophyta; class Magnoliopsida; order Poales; family Poaceae; genus Lolium; species Lolium rigidum. Next base: position 219,927,013 of record NC_061509.1, read on the forward strand.
CCAATTGTAGTGCAGCATCAGCCGATTCTAACCAAATCGGCCTTCAAAAGCAGAGAACCTTCAAAGTGAGCTGCCCCCCGAGCTTCTTCAGTCCAATGACGCAATCTCTGGTGAGAATGCAGTTTAGTCCAACTGGACGATCGTCGGTTGTTCTCATGATCCTAGCCTGATCTGCACGTTCATGCTGTTCTTGCTATTGGCCAGGGCTGCAATCCTCAAACTTGCCGGCAAATACCAATAGATTAAATGAGGAAAAGGGCCGTCTTGGACGCCCGAACTGACGCTTCTGCTGGTACTGCCGAGCTTGAAGTCTTGCAGAAGGAGTTGGAAATCCTTGAAGAGAGGGCCTGAGTCACCAAGCAATCCCAATGAGGGGTTCCTCCAGTAGAGCCTCGCCACGTGACTTGATGACTGCTCCATTAGGCTTCCGCTTGTAACAGTTGTATCCCTTGAGTCGATGGCCGTGCATCGGCTTTGAATTCTTAAGTCGATGTCTACGCATCGGTTGTGCCCAAAAATTTCTGTATTTTCGTTTTTTTATTGGCCGATTGTATCGGCCCTCCATACTTGAGCTGTTCTGCTGGGCATTTGACATCCACTCCAAGTTTTGTATCCTCGTGTTCTGTCCATCTATGTGCCCCCCGAGCCGATTCTGTCAAGTACTTGATGGTATCGGCTCTTCAAGCATCTGTCGGATCAATGCTGAACATAGACAAAACGTGTGCCGAGGATAATTTTGGCCGATTGCGGGAATCGGCCTCCCTTTTCATTGCAATGCTTGACGATGGTTTGCAACTTCTTGGATTTCCACTATAGCTACGTGGCATGCTGGAGATAAGATCCTTTACTTTTTATTTTTTTGAGGGCCGATCTCAGGGATCGGCCTTGCCACGTACGTCCAATGTCTTGGACCTGCTACTCCGTCCGGACCACGGATACCATGTTTGTATCAGCCGATGCCTCTGCATCGGCATCAACCGATGCCTGTGCATCGGCTTTCGCCTGTTTGGGGCGCCATACTTTCTTTGGCGGGCGCGCCTTTGTCTCCATGGTTTGCTGAACTTTCGCGGCCAGATCGGGCCGCGCTTTTCGCAACGTGTACAGGTACTGTGCCTCGGCTTCTTCCAAGTTTCGCAGCCGCTGCACCCTACGCTTCTGAGAATGGCTGAGTCCATCAGGGCACCACCTTGGTTGGTGATACCTATCTTCTTCATCTGACTCCTCAAAGTCTTCTTCTTGAGATGACTCAGCTTGCTTGTTATGAGGTCGGAGAGGCCCTAGACGCTCGAACACTGAGACTCCATTTGTCTTCCTCCTTTGCTGCTTGCATTCTGGGAAGTTCTCGATTGTTGGCAATCGGCTCATTCCCTGAGTCCCAGCAATGTTTGAAGAAAGGACAGTCCCAGTGCTTGTCCACGTCATCTTGCTACCTTGACCTCCCTCTAGCGTGACGTTCGTACCCGTTGTTGTTTCTGTCGTGCTGACGATACCTTCTGTCAGCCGCATCTGACCGATGATATCTTTCGTCGTCTTCGTCGTGGCGTCGACGTCGGTCGTACTGCTGCTCGTATTTGTTGAGGAGATGCACGGAGAGTGGTCGCTGATACCGTATGCTTCTCACCTCCTCCTCGGTTAGGTACCGTCTATCATCATCTTGGGGCCGGTCGCGTGGAACGGCCTCCTCTTTATCTTTGCCACGGGAGTGGCTGCTTTCTGCTTTGTCTGCGCCATGGCGGTTCACAAGCCCTGCCATGTTGACACTGAAGGAGAACCCTGGCTCCCTTATGGAGTGGCTTAGGTCCACCATGTTGACGTCCGGAAACGGACGCATGTCTACCTTCATGGCAAACTGTTGTTACCCTCCAAAACCCCCCGACGGGCTTTGGTTAAGCAACACGAAGAGCCGGGAAGCTCCCAGGGCCGCTTAGTGGATCCCTGGCACCTCGCGTCGTCCCGCAAATCTTCTGGCGCGCGTCCTGGCGGTTGCTAGGGCGTGCCACCTGACCTATACCTGGTCGGGAAGGTGTTAGTGCTTCGATTGTTCCCGCATGGTAGACACGTGCACATTAAATACGAGCCTTATCAGCTCTCGGGTTTCCCGTGGATCGGCTCAAAGAGCCGATCGCCCCATGGTCCTTGATGGATTAGCAATGGCATGGGGATCCCGCTTGATCAGGACAAAGCTAAAACGATCCACGACGGTTTAGGGTTTTCACCGCATAATCGGAACGTCCTACGTGCGATCGGGCCTAGCGGCTACGAGAGACGATGCAAACTATCCCTACGAGAGGCCTAAAAACCAACATGTGTTGATCCTCGGAACATCCCTCGCAGGGACGGTAAACAACACCTAACGCACCACCGGATCGTCCGACCCCAGCATAAGGCCTAACTATGCAGATATTAAACTAATCCTTGCAGATGCAAGGAGCAACTATAACGGATCGGATCTACTAAGCATGATCAAGCAAGATGCTGCCCTTACGTCTAGATCGACGTAAGGGCAGCAAGGTGTCTAGGGACGGCATTGCCACGCAGATATGCACGTGAAGGCACCAATGCAAGCCCCTAAACACCTAAGGATAAATAGTACCGCTCGCCATCAACAAGGCTTCAGCACGAGCAGTACAAAGGTAACGAATAAACTTACGCTGCCTAGATCGCAAGATGCGATCTAGGCAGCATGGTGCTTACCCGGGAGAAACCCTCGCATGAAAGGGGTGGCGATGCGCCGAGATTGGTTTTTGTTGGTTGAACGATGATTGTCCTCTTTTTCCGATAACCCTAGATACATATTTATAGTCCAAGGGACTTTCTAATTGAGGCGTGCACCTAACCGTGCACGGGCCAGACTCTATCTCTTTAATCTAAATTACAACGCGATCTAATATATTACAGATACATGGGCAATTAAGCCCGAACTCTCAGCGCAAGGCCGCTTCAAAGATGCTTCATGTGTACGTCCTTCAAGCCCATCTTCACTTACGGCCCACCTCCTGATTTGGCCAAAATCGGGTGGTAACACATGCCCCCCTGGTTTTGATAATGATAATTGCAAAACCATCTGTCTCCTTCGAAGGGTCATGTCGTGACAGAGCAGAACCGTCGCAGTTTTCTTCATGACGAAGTCTTGTCTCCTCAGCTTCTCTGTACGACTTGACGGCTCTAGCAACTCCCGAGTAATTGGCTCTTCTCTTCTTTTTTTTTTAGTTATCGGCTTCTAATTAACCTGGCTGACAGCCCAAAGCCCAACAACCTCCAAAAAAAGGGCCGATGGTGTCGCATCGGCCTCTACCATAAAAACGAGCAAGGGCAAACCTCGTTGTCCCTCCAAACGGTAACTTGCAGCCTCCGTCTGAAAAAGCAAACCCAGATCCCCAAAATCCGCCGCTCGAGCAGCTCCACGAGCTCCAGATCTCCACAGCGCCGCCCCACCTCCGCAACGCATCAAATGGCGGAACCGTCCAACACCAACACCATGGTCTCGGGTCTGAAGGTAACACTCCACTGCTTCTTCAGCATTAGGATTAATCTCAGGAACGAACAGGGAAACACCTGAATTAATGTTCTATTCCGTTACTAATTTTAGGTCTCCGATATCCTGCTGCCGCATCCTTCTCTCCCAAATTCCATGTGTCTTGGCCCTCGCTCTTCCGAGAGTCCCGCCCACTTAATCTCCTGTGAGGCGAACAGGATCCCCTTCTTGAATCAAAATTTGGATCTGACCTCCTGGGCCGACTGCCTGCGAGCCTGGCCTAATCCTCCTAAAGGTTGGGTGGCATGGTACACTAGAGTGTCCAAAACCCATTATGCCACCTGGGAAGCGACAGGGATAGCCGATGCATTGTCATTATCATTGTCTCCTCTTGAAAAGAATGAGAACATTCTGAAAACCATCGGCTACTTTTGGTCCGACGCACTGAACTGTTTCATGTTCGGTCACGGCCCTATGACGCCAACTCTGCTGGATGTAGCCATGATCACAGGTCTCGACATTGCATCCCCAAGCCCCTCTGCCTTTAAGCTGCCAAAAGTCCCCTTCACCCTCTCTTCTAAAACAGAGTGTACAAGTTGGGGTGCCTACCTTAGGCGTTATATGGAAACCAAAGGCCCTGTAACTGAAAGGGAACACACGGCCTTCCTGAACTTCTGGTTGGAGCACTTCATATTCTGTGGTCCTTCACTCGCTCCAACCAAGAATTACCTTTCCCTAGCCTATGAAGTTGCCAAAGGTACTCAACTCGGACTTGGTAAGCTGTTCCTTGGAGAGGTCTACCGATCTCTTCAACTGACATCGGTTAAACTGTTCTCTCAGCGGACAGTCAAGATAGGAGGCCCCTGGTGGTTTATTCAACTATGGGCTCAGCTGTACTTCCAGAACCAGATCCCAGATTTTCCATCTTTGGCTACCTGTACCTTTCCAGACGTCCATGGGAGGGAGATACGGTGCACCAGCTATGGTCAAGCTTTGTATAGCCTCCCAGGCAGTAGGCTGATCCCTAAGGAAGCCGCAGGGTGGTTCAAAATTTTCTACCAAGGCTCAGAGGACCCCCTGTTCTTCCCCTACACTGAATCGGAGAACTTCGAGAATCCAGTCTCCTTTCGATTAGACAGCTTTGCCGATGACGTTGGCACCCGGCACTTGTACTCCATCATGATCCGTCCTTGCTTCCTCCCAGTCGGCATGAGTACCTCTAACCGGATCATCAAACCTGGTTACGAGTCTTACCAACCAGTGGTAGTGGCTCGCCAGCTCGGTCTTGGGCAAGTACCTCCACACCTCTTTCTCCATCACCTGACCGCGAGCAGAGCTGAACTGCCTGACATCCTCACTGGCCAAAGGTGCTACACCTTCTTTGACGCTCTGGCCATTCCAATTCCCCACAATCTTTGTTTCACCACCACTGCCGAAGGGTTTGATACCTGGTGGTCCATGTGGAAGACCCATACCTTCAGAAGAGCTCTTGGACCGTTGCTGAGGCAACTTGATGCTGAACATGGCATTTCTGCAAATCAGGTACCATTGCATTGAAATTTCTTGTAGCTGCCCGTAAGAATTGTCTAAGAACTTGGCTTTATTTCTTGGCAGGAACAAGACGGCCCAGAGCCCACGCAGATCGACGGCTCTCCCTTCAAATTCCTTCCGCCAGCTCCGGTAGTTCTCTTCTGTCAGAACTCGCCGGCCCTAAAGAAGGTCATAATGCAAGGCCAGCCGATTTCACCAAAATCGGCTCCCAAAAGTAAAGCATCTTCGGGGCCTGCTGCCCCCCGAGCTTCAACCCAAGCGAGGAAGGCGGTGAGGAAAGTAGCTGCCAGGAAGACCCTGAAGCGCAAAGCTCCCATCCAAGAACATTTGCATGTAAGTTGACCCGAGCCCTGACTGATATCTGTCTTCCCAGTCTTTTTCCGACATGCATCCATTCCCTTTTGCAGACTTCCACCGAAGAACACTCCAGCGAGGAGGCACATTCTAGTCGAAGGGACTCGAACCCAGGTAGTTCTGAGAGATCCACCACGCAGAGTCATACAGACTCGCCAGCGTCAGTTTCTGGGAAAGGATCAATTCTCAAGCCTGGTGCCCCTCAAGCTCCAGTCCAATCAAGGTCCCGTGTGAAGCGTCGATGCGTCAAAAGGGCTCGCAGAGACTCGCAAACTCCCTCCTCTAGTCAAGAGGTTTCGAACGCAACCACTTCTTCAATTCATATCCCCTGTTGTCTTGCTGTTACCTGGATCGGCTCACTATTCCTTTTGCAGGTTAATGAGATATCTAGCGGGGACGATGAGGAGGTCCCGATGCCCTCGGCCGCGCTAGGTCTGGCTGCTTCGATGAGCGTGGCCGGCCCAGTTGCTAACCTGGCCACACCCACGGTCCAGCCAATTGTCCCTACATCGGCTGCTCCCCCTGCTCTAGGAGAGGTATGCTCCACTCCCTTGGCTTTACCCTTCCGTGTGTTGCATACTCACGTCGTTCTTGTCTGTCTGCCAGGGATGTGATCCTTCGAGCTTGCTAACGTTCGACCCGGCATCCATCGAGCCAGCTGTACCCAGAGGAAGTGAAGAGCCGAACTTTGACAGGGTTCGCGGTCCCCTTCAGCACCTCAAGGCTTTGCTTTCTTCCTCAGTTGAGATCTTGGTTGAGAATCCCGAGGCAATCAAGGGTATCCTTGATGAAATCCAGTCTCATCTTCCTATGACACTGAAGGTGAAGCTTTGGCCAGCTGCGACCCTGTCGGCCTTCAAGTTAGGGGTGCAATCGGCTCGCCAAAGAATTACCCTTCGTCGCGCTCAGCTCCCATTGAGAGCCGATATTGCGGAGAAATGTCAGCGGCTTAACGAGAAGAAGACTGCTCTGGACGCCAAGACTGATACTTCTGCCCACGATGCTGAACTCGAAACCCTGCGCAAGGAACTGGCGAGCTTTGAAGAGAAGGTGAGGGTGACCAAACAGCTCATCCAAGAGAAGGAGATCTTCATTGCCCGTTCTCGAGAGGAAGCGCAAGGCCTCACAGCCGATCTGAAAACGGATCTGGCGGAGATTCGCGCTCTGGGCGGCCAGTTGGTGATAGGCAAAGACGAAGACGACGAGGCTGAGATTGCCGAAGTGGATCGCATCCGCGCTGGCGCCCTTCACGCTCTTGATGAATTTCTTCAGAAGAATTTTTTGGTGTAAGCTACCGAATGTTGTACTGCACTTGCATCTTTGATTGTGGGTGTGTCTTTCGCGTCGAAATCTAATTTTTTTTTATTATTATTATTAGCCGATCGATCTCATGAATCGGCTCCTTTGGGTACAAACTAAACTTCCTCTGTGTGTATGCCCCCCAAGGCGAATCCTTCATTGGATTGAAGATGTCGGCTTTGTAGCCAATTCAAGATTATCTCATACCTCACCATGATGAACAGCGCGACAGTGAATCCACGTAGTGAGAATAATCTTAGCCGATCGCTGGAATCGGCTTCCCTTGTGGTTGTCGATCTGACTATTCATCCGGTAGAGTAGTGCCGTTGAGGTTCCGGACATCTATAGCGACGCGCCATTGGCCATCCTTTTTCTTCGTAAGTACCACGTTGGAAACCCATTCAGTGTACCTGTACGGGCTGAGGCACCCGGCGTCCAACATCTGCTTGATATCCTTTTCGACTTCCTCAACCTCTTTTAGCTTGCTAGCCGTCGTAAACTCATAACCCAGCTTCCCATCGCTTGCCAAGTCAACGTTGAACACAGGCAAAGCGTATATGGAGGATAATGCTGGCCGCTCGCTGAAATCAGCCTCCTTTTCCATTGCAATGCTTAATGAGGGTTTACAAGTTCTTGGTCTCTTGCTATGGTGACGTGGCTCGACGGAAGCATGCTCACCACGTCTTGGGTCATGAATCTCTGACGAGATCCTGAACACTGAGTTCGTACCAGCCGACGTCTCTGCATCGGCATCAGCCGATGCCTGTGCCTCGGCTTTCGCCTGTTTTGGGCGCCATACCTTCGTTGGCGGGCGCGCCTTTGTCTCCACTATTTGCTGAATTTTCACGGCCAGATCGGGCCGTGCTCTTCTCAACGTATACAGGTACTGTGCCTCGGCTTCTTCCAGGTTTCGCAGCCGTTGCATCCTACGCTTCTGAGGATGGCTGAGTCCATCAGGGAACATTGAAACTTCGCTCGCCCTCCTCCTGTGCTGTCTGCATTTTGGGCAGTTCTCGATTGTTGGCAATCGGCTCATTCCTGAGTCCCAGCAATGTTTGAAGAAAGGACAGTCCCAGTGCCTATCCATGTCATCTTGTTCCTTTGACCTTCCTCTGGCGTACCTGTAGTTGTTTCCGTTGTTCTGACGATACCTCCTGTTTGCACCAGTCCGACGATATCTTTCATCGTCTCCGTCGTAGCGCCGGCGTCGGTCGTACTGCCGTTCGTTGGTTAGGTACCGTCTATCTTCGTCTTGGGGCCGGTCGCGTGGAACAGCCTCCTCTTTATCTTTGCCACGAGAGTGGCCGCTCTCTGCCTTGCCCGTGCTATGGCGGTTCACCAGCCTGGCCATATTGACCCCACAGGAGAACCCTGGCTCCCTTATGGAGTGGCTGAGATCTACTGTATCGACGCCATGCGACAGACACATGTTTCCTCTGAGCTTGATGTTTTGAGGACGGGTTGTCTCAGAGGAGCCGATGAATTCGGCTTTACAGATGGCCTTCAGCTCATCGTATTTCTCCTTGTGCTCCGCAGGGAGATCCTTGTATGTGATCTGCTCCTCTGCCATCTCGGATGTCGATGTTGACGTGGATGTTGCAGAAGAGGTCCCACCGGGCGTGCCAGAATGTGTTACCCTCCAAAACCCCCGACGGGCTTTGGTTAAGCAACACGAAGAGCCGGGAAGCTCCCGGGGCCGCTTAGTGGATCCCCGGCACCTCGCGTCGTCCCGCAAATCTTCCGGCGCGTGTCCCGGCGGTTGCTAGGGCGTGCCACCTGACCTATACCCGGTCGGGAAGGTGTTAGTGCTTCGATTGTTCCTGCATGGTAGACACGTGCACATTAAATACGAGCCTTATCGGCTCTCGGGTTTCTCGTGGATCGGCTCAAAGAGCCGATCGCCCCATGGTCCTTGATGGATTAGCAATGGCATGGGGATCCTGCTTGATCAGGACAAAGCTAAAACGATCCACGACGGTTTAGGGTTTTCACCGCATAATCGGAACGTCCTACGTGCGATCGGGCCTAGCGGCTACGAGAGACGATGCAAACTATCCCTACGAGAGGCCTAAAAACCAACATGTGTTGATCCTCGGAACATCCCTCGCAGGGACGGTAAACAACACCTAACGCACCACCGGATCGTCCGACCCCAGCATAAGGCCTAACTATGCAGATATTAAACTAATCCTTGCAGATGCAAGGAGCAACTATAACGGATTGGATCTACTAAGCATGATCAAGCAAGATGCTGCCCTTACGTCTAGATCGACGTAAGGGCAGCAAGGTGTCTAGGGACGGCATTGCCACGCAGATATGCACGTGAAGGCACCAATGCAAGCCCCTAAACACCTAAGGATAAATAGTACCGCTCGCCATCAACAAGGCTTCAGCACGAGCAGTACAAAGGTAACGAATAAACTTACGCTGCCTAGATCGCAAGATGCGATCTAGGCAGCATGGTGCTTACCCGGGAGAAACCCTCGTATGAAAGGGGTGGCGATGCGCCGAGATTGGATTTTGTTGGTTGAACGATGATTGTCCTCTTTTTCCGATAACCCTAGATACATATTTATAGTCCAAGGGACTTTCTAATTGAGGCGTGCACCTAACCGTGCACGGGCCAGACTCTATCTCTTTAATCTAAATTACAACGCGATCTAATATATTACAGATACATGGGCAATTAAGCCCGAACTCTCAGCGCAAGGCCGCTTCAAAGATGCTTCATGTGTACGTCCTTCAGGCCCATCTTCACTTACGACCCACCTCCTGATTTGGCCAAAATCGGGTGGTAACAACTGTCCGAAAGTTAATCGGCCTGATTCTATCGCCATCTGAATTTGTGCGTGCAATACTTTGCAGTCGTTGGTGGCGTGCGTGAACGTATGATGCCATTTGCAGTATGGCCTTTTGTTCATCTCTTGTGCCGTAGGGATCTTGTGGCCTTCAGGTAGCTTCAACTGTTTCTCTTTCAGTAGCAGATCGAAGATCTGTTCAGTTTTGCTCACATCAAAGTCCAACCCTCTTGGAGGCCCTGGTGGGTTCACCCATTTGCAGGACACGGGTACTGGCGTCCGAGTCCATTCAGCTACTGCGACTTCCTGGTCTTCCACAGGATCTTCATCCTCATCAGCATTGACCAGGGTTATCGCGCGCTTGAACTTGTCCTGGTACAGTTCTGGATGGCGCTGTTCATATAAGGTCAGTCTCTGGACCATGTGCGCCAGCGAGTTGTACTCCACTTGGAACGTCAGATCCTTGAATGACGCTGCAAGGCCTGCCACGGCCAGCTCGACTGCTTCTTTCTCAGTTAAGTGAACCGAATAGCATCGGTTCTTGACAGTTCTGAAACGTTGGATGTACTCAGACACTGTCTCTCCTCGCCTTTGCCGAACCTGTGCTAGTTCGGCAATGCCAGCTTCAGTAGCCTCTGAATGGTATTGTGTGTGAAACTGTTCCTCTAGCTGCTTCCATGATCGCACTGAATTGGGCTGCAACGAGGTGTACCATCCAAAAGCTGGACCAGTGAGGGATTGCGAAAAGAACCTCACCCGTAGCTGATCCGATGCCGAAACCATGCCCAACTGGGCCAAGTATCGGCTCACGTGCTCGATGGAGCTAGATCCTTCTGACCCACTGAATTTGGTGAAGTCCGGAAGCCGGTACTTAGGTGGTAGTGGGATCAGGTCGAACTCATTGGGGTACGGCTTGGAATAGCCGATTATCTTCTTCTTCGGCAGGATGCCGAACTGATCTCTCAGGACTGCACTGATCTGATCCGCGGTGGAGGACGTGGCAACTGAGCTGTCATGAATCGGTGCAGTGGCATACTTGGTTAGCCACGCCTGTTTCTCAGCATCTGCTCCCAAACTCCCCGCCGCTGCAGTCGTCCCTCCTGCCGGAACAATTGCGCCTGCTCCGACAATCCCTCCTGTCGGAGCCTGGATCGCCTGCGTCCAGTTGTTGCAGTCCGGCACATACGTGCACACGTATCCGTGTGGGATCTCCTTGGGCGGCTCATATAAGAACTGATAGTCGCCCGGATCACCTCCAACCTTGTAGACAACGTATGCCGGTGAACCTTGTTGCTGTGGAGCTGCCATCGCGTACGGCAACGGTGGCCTGGTGTGGAGTTGCACCTCTCCCTGGTGAGTCCCTAGAACAGGTCCTGAAGGGGAGTACCGACGCTCCATGATCTCTTGCACCACACGGAGCGCAACGCGCTCCAAAGAATTTATCAGGCTCTCAGAATGCCGATGCAGCGAGTGAGCCACCACGTAGTTGATTTCCTGTCGCAGGGCTCTGGTACGTTCCTGTGAAGGGAGAGACAGATCCACCCCTTCAAGGACGCCTTGTGGCGTGAATCCTTTGAACCTGATGCCGTGCGAACGGGTCTTCTCAAAGGAGCCGATGAGTTCGGCTTCAACGATGGCCTTCAGCTCATCGTACTTCTTCTTGTGATCAGCAGGGAGATCCTCGTATGTGATCTGTTCCTCTGCCATCTCGGGTGTCGGTGTTGACGTGGATGTTGCAGAAGAGGTCCCACCGGGCGTGCCAGAATGTGTTACCCTCCAAAACCCACCGACGGGCAATGGCTAAGCAACACGAAGAGCCGGGAGGCTCCCAAGGCCGCTTAGTGGACCCTGGCACCTCGCGTCGTCCCGCAAATCTTCCAGCCACGTCCCGGCGGTTGCTAGGGCGTGCCACCCGACCTAGACCCGATCGGGAAGGTGTTAGAGTGCTTCGATTGTTCCCGCATGGTAGACACGTAAACATTAAATACGAGCCCTATCGGCTCTCGAGTTGCCCTGTGGATCGGCTCAAGGAGCCGATCACCCCATGGTTCACGTTGGATTTGCAATGACATGGGGATCCTGCTTGATCAAAACAAAGCTAAACCGATCTACGACAGTTTAGGGTTTTCACCGCATAACCGGAACGTCCTATGTGTGATCGGGCCTAGCAGCTACGGAAGATGATGCAAACTACCCCTACAAGAGGCCTAAAAACCAACATAACGTTGATTCCCGGAACATCCCTTGCAGGGACGGTAAACAACGCCTAACGCACTACCGGATCGTCCGACCCCAGCATAAGGCCTAACTATGCAGATATTAAACTAATCCTGCGGAGCAAGGAGCAACTATAACAGATCGGATCTACTAAGTAACGAACAAGCAAGATGCTGCCCTTACACCTGGATAGGTGTAAGGGCAGCTAGGTGTCGAGGGACGACATTGCCACGCAGATATGCACGAGAAAGCATCAATGCAAGCCCCTAAACACCTAAGGATAAACAGTACTGCTCGCCATCAATAACGCTTCAGCACGAGCAGTACAAGGTAGACGAATAAACGTATGCTGCCTAGATCGCGAGATGCGATCTAGGCAGCATGGTGCTTACCCGGGAGAAACCCTCGAAGAAAAGGGGTGGCGATGCGCCTGATTTGTGTTTGTTGAACGATGATTGTCCTCCTTTTCCGATAACCCTAGATACATATTTATAGTCCAAGGGACTTTCTAATTGAGGCGTGCACCTAACCGTGCACGGGCCAGACTCTATCTTCTTAATTCTAAACACGATACGATCTAATAATATTACAGATACACGGGCAATTTAGCCCAAACTCTTAGCGCGAGGCCGCTTCGAAGATGCTCCACGTGTACGTCCTTCAAGCCCATCTTCACTTACGGCCCATCTCCTGATTTGGCCAAAATCGGGTGGTAACACTCCGGCACCCTGCCGGAGAGGGGAATCATCACCGGAGGGGCTCTACATCATCATGTCCACCTCCGGATTGATGCGTGAGTAGTTCATCCTTGGACTATGGGTCCATAGCAGTAGCTAGATGGTTGTCTTCTCCGCTTGTGCTATCATTGTTTAGATCTTGTGAGCTGCCTAATGATGGCGTGTAACTCACACGTTCGTTGGGAAACCCCAAGAGGAAGGTATGATGCGCACAGTACCAAGTTTTCCCTCAGAAAGAAACCAAGGTTTAATCGAACCAGTAGGAGCCAAGAAGCACGTTGAAGGTTGATGGTTGCGAAATGTGATGCGGCGCAACACCAGGGATTCCGGCGCCAACTAGGAACCTGCACAACACAACCAAAGTACTTTGCCCCAACGAAACAGGTGAGGTTGTCAATCTCACCGGCTTGTCTGTAACAAAGGATTAAACGTATCGAGTGGAAGATGTTTGCAAAGAAAACAAGTAAAACAAGTAGATTGTATGCTATGTAAAGAATAGGACCGGGGTCCACAGTTCACTAGAGGTGTCTCTCCCATAAGATAAAAGCATGTTGGGTGAACAAATTACGGTCGGGCAATTAACAAATAGAGAAAGGCATAACAATGCATATACATGACATGGTAAATATAGTGAGATTTAATTGGGCATTACGACAAAGTACATAGACCGCCATCCAACCGCATCTATGCCTAAAAAGTCCACCTTCAGAGTTATCGTCCGAACCCCTCCAGTATTAAGTTGCAAAGCAACAGACAATTGCATTAAGTATGGTGCGTAATGTAATCAACAACTACATCCTTAGACATAGCATCAATGTTTTATCCCTAGTGGCAACAAGCACATCCACAACCTTAGAACTTTCGTCACCTGTCCCAGATTCAATGGAGGCATGAACCCACTATCGAGCATAAATACTCCCTCTTGGAGTTAAGAGTAAAAACTTGGCAGAGCCTCTACTAGTAACGGAGAGCATGCAAGATCATAAACAACACATGAACAATAGATTGATAATCACCATAATCATAATACTCTCTATCCATCGGATCCCGACAAACACAACATATAGAATTACATATAGATGATCTTGATCATGTTAGGCAGCTCACAAGATCTAACAATGAAGCACAACAAGGAGAAGACGACCATCTAGCTACTGCTATGGACCCATGGTCCAGGGGTGAACTACTCACTCATCACTCCGGAGGCGACCATGGCGGTGTAGAGTCCTCCGGGAGATGAATCCCCTCTCCGGCAGGGTACCGGAGGCGATCTCCGGAATCCCCCGAGATGGGATTCGCGGCGGCGGCGTCTCCGTAAGGTTTTCCGTATCGTGGCTCTCGGTACCGGGGTTTTCGCGACGGAAGCTTTAAGTAGGCGGAGGGTCAACGCGAGGGGCCACACGAGGGGCCCGGGGGATAGGTCGGCGCGGCCGGGGCCCGGGCCGCGCCGGCCACCCCCCGGCTGCCTCGTGGCCCCACTTCGTTAGGTCTTCGGTCTTCCGGAAGCTTCGTGCAAAAATAGGACCCCGGGCGAAAGTTTCGTCCAATTCCGAGAATATTTCTTTACTAGGATTTCGAAACCAAAAACAGCGGAAAACAAGAATCGGCTCTTCGGCATCTTGTTAATAGGTTAGTTCCGGAAAATGCATAAATATGACATATAATGTGCATAAAACATGTAGGTATCATCAATAAAGTAGCATGGAACATAAGAAATTATCGATACGTTGGAGACGTATCAGCATCCCCAAGCTTAGTTCTGCTCGTCCCGAGCGAGGTAAAACGATAACAAAGATAATTTCGAAGTGACATGCCATCATAATCTTGATCATACTATTTGTAAACATATGTAATGAATGCAGCGATCAAAGCAAAGGTAATGACATGAGTAAACAACTGAATCATAAAGCAAAGACTTTTCATGAATAGTACTTCAAGACAAGCATCAATAAGTCTTGCATAAGAGTTAACTCATAAAGCAATAAATCAAAGTAAAGGTGTTGAAGCAACACATAGGAAGATTAAGTTTCAGCGGTTGCTTTCAACTTGTAACGTGTATATCTCATGGATAATTGTCAACATAAAGTAATATAACAAGTGCAATATGCAAATATGTAGGAATCAATGCACAGTTCACACAAGTGTTTGCTTCTTAAGGTGGAAGGAGATAGGTAAACTGACTCAACAATAAAAGTAAAAGAAAGGTCCTTCAACGAGGAAAGCATCGATTGCTGTATTTGTGCTAGAGCTTTTATTTTGAAAACATGAAACAATTTTGTCAACGGTAGTAATAAAGCATATGAGTTATGAAAATTATATCTTACAAGTTGCAAGCCTCATGCATAGTGTACTAATAGTGCCCGCACCTCGTCCTACTTAACTTGGACTACCGGATCTTCGCATGCCATGTTTCAACCAAGTGTCACAGAGGGGTACCTCCATGCCGCCTGTACAAAGGTCTAAGGAGAAAGCTCGCATTTCGGATTTCTCGCTTTTGATTATTCTCAACTTAGACATCCATACCGGGACAACATGGACAACAGATAATGGACTCCTCTTAAATGCATAAGCATGTAGCAAAGTTATTATTCTCATATGAGATTGAGGATATATGTCCAAAACTGAAACTTCCACCATGGTTCATGGCTTTAGTTAGCGGCCCAATGTTCTTCTCTAACAATTTTGCATGCTCCAACCACTAAAATGATAGACCTTCGGACAAGACGGACATGCATAGCAACTCACATGATATTCAACAATAGTTGATGGCGTTCCCCGAAGCATGGTTATCGCACAACAAGCAACTTAATAAAATATAAAGTGCATAAGTACATATTCAATACTACGATAGTTTTTAAGGCTATTTTGTCCCATGAGCTATATATTGCAAAGGTGAATGATGGAATTTTAAAGGTAGCACTCAAGCAATTTACTTTGGAATGGCGGAGAAATACCATGTAGTAGGTAGGTATGGTGGACACAAATGGCATAGTAGTTGGCTCAAGGATTTTGGATGCATGAGAAGTATTCCCTCTCGATACAAGGTTTAGGCTAGCAAGGTTTATTTGAAGCAAACTCAAGGATGAACAAGTGCAGCAAAACTCACATAAAAGACATATTGTAAACATTATAAGACTCTACACTGTCTTCCTTGTTGTTCAAAACTCAATACTAGATATTATCTAGACCTTAGAGAAACCAAATATGCAAATCAAATTTTAGCAAGCTCTATGTATTTCTTCATTAATGGGTGCAAAGCATATGATGCAAGAGCTTAATCATGAGCACAACAATTACCAAGTATCACATTATCCAAGACATTTTAGAATTACTACATGTAGCATTTTCCAATTCCAACCATATAACAATTTAACGAAGAAGAAACTTCGCCTTGAACATTATGAGTAAAGCCTAAGGACACATGTGTCCATACGCAACAGCGGAGCGTGTCTCTCTCCCACAAAGTGAATGCTAGGATCCATCTTATTCAAACAAAAACAAAAACAAAAACAAACCGACGCTCCAAGCAAAGAATACAAGATGTGATTGAATAAAAATATAGTTTCGGGGGAGGAACCTGATGATGTTGTCGATGAAGAAGGGGATGCCTTGGGCATCCCCAAGCTTAGACGCTTGAGTCTTCTTAAAATATGCAGGGGTGAACCACGGGGGCATCCCCAAGCTTAGAGCTTTCACTCCTCTTGATCATAGTATATCATTCTCCTCTCTTGACCCTTGAAAACTTCCTTCACACCAAACTTCAAGCAAACTCATTAGAGGGTTAGTGCACAATTAATAATTCACTCATTCAGAGGTGACACAATCATTATTTTCACTTCTGGACATTGCATAATGCTACTGGACATTAGTGGATCAAAGAAATAAATCCAACATAGCAAAAGAGGCAATGCGAAATAAAAGGCAGAATCTGTCAAAAACAGAACAGTCCGTAAAGACGAATTTTAAGATGGCACCAGACTTGCTCAAATGGAAAAACTCAAAACTAATGAAAGTTGCGTACATATCTGAGGATCACGCTCGTAAATTGGCAGATTTTTTCGAATTTTCTACAGAGGACTGTGCCCAGATTCGTGACAGACAGCAATGCTGTTTCTGCGCAGTAATCCCAAATATAACATCAACTTTGACATAGAAACTTTACTTGGCACAAAAACATGATAAGGAGAGGTTGCTACAGTAGTAAACAACTTCCAAGACTCAACAAAACAAAAAATTGCTGTAGGTAAAAACATGGGTTGTCTCCCATAAGCGCTTTTCTTTAACGCCTTTCAGCTAGGCGCAGAAAGTGCAAATCAAGTAACATCGAGAGTAGAAGCATCAACATCATAGCTTGTTCTAATAATAGAATCAAAAGGCAACTTCATTCTCTTTCTAGGGAAGTGTTCCATACCTTTCTTGAGAGGAAATTGATATTTAATATTACCTTCCCTCATATCAATAACAGCACCAACAGTTCGAAGAAAAGGTCTTCCCAACACAATTGGACAAGATGCATTGCATTCGATATCCAAGACAACAAAATCAACGGGGACAAGGTTATTGTTAACCGTAATATGCACATTATCAATCCTCCCCAAAGGTTTCTTTTTAACATTATCGGCAAGATTAACATCCAAATAACAATTCTTCAATGGTGGCAAGTCAAGCATATCATAAATCTTTTTAGGCATAACAGAGATACTTGCACCAAGATCACATAAAGCATTACATTCAAAGTCATCGAATTTCATTTTAATGATGGGCTCCCAACCATCCTCTAACTTTCTAGGAATAGAAGTTTCAAGTTTTAGTTTCTCTTCTCTAGCTTTTATGAGAGCATTTGTAATATGTTTTGTAAAGGCTAAATTTATAGCACTAGCATTAGGACTTTTAGCAAGTTTTTGTAAGAACTTTATAACTTCAGAGATGTGGCAATCATCAAAATCTAAATCATTATGAGCTACAGCAATGGGATCATTGTTCCCAAGGTTGGAAAAAATTTCAGCAGTTTTATCACAAGCAGTTTCAAGCAGTTTTAGCAATTTCGAGGCAGTTTTGTACGCTTTGCACTAGGAGTAGAAACATTGCCAACACCAATTATTTTACCATTGATAGTAGGAGGTGCAGCAACATGTGAAGAATTAGCATTACTAGTGGTGGTAATAGTCCAAACTTTAGCTACATTATTCTCTTTAGCTAGTTTTTCATTTTCTTCTCTATCCCACCTAGCACGCAGTTCAGCCATTAATCTTATATTCTCATTAATTCTAACTTGGATGGCATTTGCTGTAGTAGTAATCTTATTATCAATATCATTATTAGGCATAACTTTCAATTTTAAAAGATTAACATCAGAGGCAAGCCTATCAACTCTAGAAGCAATAGTATCAATTTTATCAAGCTTTTCCTCAACAGATTTGTTAAAAGCGAGTTTGTGTACTAATAAATTCTTTAAGCATGGCTTCAAGACCAGAGGGTACACTCCTATTATTATTATAAGAATTCCCATAAGAATTACCATAACCATTACCATTAGCAGAAGGATATGGCCTATAGTTATTACCAGAGTTGTTCCTATAAGCATTGTTGTTGAAATTATTATTTTTAATGAAATTCACATCAACATTTTCTTCTTGAGCAACCAATGAAGCTAAAGGAACATTATTTGGATCTACATTAGATCTACCATTCACAAGCATAGACATAATCACATCAATCTTATCATTCAAGGAAGAGGTTTCTTCAACAGAATTTACCTTCTTACCTTGTGGAGCTCTTTCCGTGTGCCATTCGAGTAATTTATCATCATATTATCAAGAAGTTTTGTAGCCGCCCCCAATGTGATGGACATAAAGGTACCTCCAGCAGCTGAATCCAATAAATTCCGCGAAGAAAAATTTAGTCCTGCATAGAAGGTTTGGATGATCATCCAAGTAGTCAGTCCATGGGTTGGGCAATTCTTTACCAAAGTTTTCATTCTCTCCCAAGCTTGAGCAACATGTTCAGTATCTAATTGTTTAAAATTCATTATGCTACTTCTCAAAGATATAATTTTAGCGGGAGGATAATATCTACCAATAAAAGCATCCTTGCATTTAGTCCATGAATCAATACTATTCTTAGGCAAAGATAGCAACCAGTCTTTAGCTCTTCCTCTTAATGAGAAAGCAAACACTTTCAATTTAATAATATCACCATCTACATCTTTATACTTTTGCATTTCACAAAGTTCAACAAAATTATTGAGATGGGCAGCAGCATCATCAGAACTAGCACCAGAAAATTGTTCTCTCATAACAAGATTTAGTAAAGCAGGTTTAATTTCAAAGAATTCTGCTGTAGTAGCAGGTGGAGCAATAGGTGTGCATAGGAAATCATTATTATTTGCATTTGTGAAGTCACACAATTTAGTATTTTCATGGTTGGCCATTTTAGCAACGGTAAATAAAACAAACTAGATAAAGTAAAAACTAGTAACTAATTTTTTTGTGTTTTTGATATAGAGAGCAAGACAGTAAATAAAGTAAAACTAGCAACTAATTTTTTTGTGTTTTGATTTAGTGCAGCAAACGAAGTAGTAAATAAAATAAAGCAAGACAAAAACAAAGTAAAGAGATTGAGAAGTGGAGACTCCCCTTGCAGCGTGTCTTGATCTCCCCGGCAACGGCGCCAGAAAATTATGCTTGATGGCGTGTAACTCACACGTTCGTTGGGAAACCCCAAGAGGAAGGTATGATGCGCACGGTAGCAAGTTTTCCCTCGGAAAGAAACCAAGGTTTAATCGAACCAGTAGGAGCCAAGAAGCACGTTGAAGGTTGATGGTCGCGAAATGTGATGCGGCGCAACACCGGGGATTCCGGCGCCAACTAGGAACCCGCACAACACAACCAAAGTACTTTGCCCCAACGAAACGAGTGAGGTTGTCAATCTCACCGGCTTGCTGTAACAAAGGATTAAACGTATCGAGTGGAAGATGTTTGCAAAGAAAACAGTAAAACAAGTAGATTGTATGCTATGTAAAGAATAGGACCGGGGTCCACAGTTCACTAGAGGTGTCTCTCCCATAAGATAAAAGCATGTTGGGTGAACAAATTACGGTCGGGCAATTAACAAATAGAGAAAGGCATAACAATGCATATACATGACATGGTAAATATAGTGAGATTTAATTGGGCATTACGACAAAGTACATAGACCGCCATCCAACTGCATCTATGCCTAAAAAGTCCACCTTCAGGTTATCGTCCGAACCCCTTCCAGTATTAAGTTGCAAAGCAACAGACAATTGCATTAAGTATGGTGCGTAATGTAATCAACAACTACATCCTTAGACATAGCATCAATGTTTTATCCCTAGTGGCAACAGCACATCCACAACCTTAGAACTTTACGTCCATTGTCCCAGATTCAATGGAGGCATGAACCCACTATCGAGCATAAATACTCCCTCTTGGAGTTAAGAGTAAAAACTTGGCCGAGCCTCTACTAGTAACGGAGAGCATGCAAGATCATAAACAACACATGAACAATAGATTGATAATCACCATAATCATAATACTCTCTATCCATCGGATCCCGACAAACACAACATATAGAATTACATATAGATGATCTTGATCATGTTAGGCAGCTCACAAGATCTAACAATGAAGCACAACAAGGAGAAGACGACCATCTAGCTACTGCTATGGACCCATGGTCCAGGGGTGAACTACTCACTCATCACTCCGGAGGCGACCATGGCGGTGTAGAGTCCTCCGGGAGATGAATCCCCTCTCCGGCAGGGTACCGGAGGCGATCTCCAGAATCCCCCGAGATGGGATTCGCGGCGGCGGCGTCTCTGTAAGGTTTTCCGTATCGTGGCTCTCGGTGCCGGGGTTTTCGCGACGGAAGCTTTAAGTAGGCGGAGGGTCAACGCGAGGGGCCACACGAGGGGCCCAGGGGATAGGTCGGCGCGGCCGGGGCCCGGGCCGCGCCGGCCACCCCCTGGCTGCCTCGTGGCCCCACTTCGTTAGGTCTTCGGTCTTCCGGAAGCTTCGTGCAAAAATAGGACCCCGGGCGAAAGTTTCGTCCAATTCCGAGAATATTTCTTTACTAGGATTTCTGAAACCAAAAACAGCAGAAAACAAAGAATCGGCTCTTCGGCATCTTGTTAATAGGTTAGTTCCAGAAAATGCATAAATATGACATATAATGTGCATAAAACATGTAGGTATCATCAATAAAGTAGCATGGAACATAAGAAATTATCGATACGTTGGAGACGTATCACCTAACATGATCAAGATCATCTATTTGTAATGCTACATGTTGTGTTTGGTGGGATCCGATGAGTCTAGAATATTATGTCAAGTTGATTATCAATCTATCATATATGTGTTGTTTATGTTCTTGCATGCTCTCCGTTTCTAGTAGAGGCTCTGGCCAAGTTGATACTTGTAACTCCAAGAGGGGGTATTTATGCTCGATAGTGGGTTCATGCCTCCATTTAATCTGGGACAGTGACATAAAGTTCTAAGGTTGTGGATGTGCTGTTGCTACTAGGGATAAAACATCGATGCTTTGTCTAAGAATATTTGTGTTGATTACATTACGCACCATACTTAATGCGATTATCTGTTGTTTACAACTTAATACTGGAGGGGGTTCGGATGATAACCTGAAGGTGGATTATTTAGGCATAGATGCATGCTGGATAGCGGTCTATGTACTTTGTCGTAATGCCCTGATTAAATCACATAGTAATCATCATTGGTATGTATTGAATCTTTATTTGTCAATTGCCCACCTGTAATTTGTTCACCCAGCATGTTAGTTATCTTATTGGAGAGACACCACTAGTGAACTGTGGACCCCGGTCCATTCTTTTACATCTGAATACATTCTACTGCAATTATTGTTCTTTACTGTTCTTTGCAAACAAACACCATCTTCCACTCGATACGCTTAATCCTTTGTTTTCAGCAAGCCGGTGAGATTGACAACCTCACTGTTACGTTGGGGCAAAGTACTTTGATTGTGTTGTGCAGGTTCCACGTTGGCGCCGGTTTCACTGGTGTTACGCCACACTACATTCCTCCACCAACAACCTTCACGTGCTTCTTGGCTCCTACTGGTTCGATAACCTTGGTTTCTTTCTGAGGGAAAACTTGCCACTGTGCGCATCATACCTTCCTCTTGGGGTTCCCAACGGACGTGTACATCTACGCGCATCAAGCAACTTTTTCTGGCGCCGTTGCCAGGGAGATCAAGACACGCTGCAAGGGGAGTCTCCACTTCCAATCTCTTTACTTTGTTTTTGTCTTGCTTTACTTTACTTTATTTACTGTCTTGTTTGCTTCATATTGAAAACACAAAAAATTAGTTACTTTACTTTCTATTTTATTTATTAGCTCTATATCAAAAACACAAAAAAAATTAGTTACTTGTCTTTATTCTATTTGCTTAATTTACTTTTATTACTGCTATAATGGGTACTCCTGAAAATACTAAGTTGTGTGATTTCACTAGCACAAATAATAATGATTTTATATGTACTCCTATTGCTCCACCTGCTACTACAGCAGAATTCTATGAAATTAAACCTGCTTTACTGAATCTTGTTATGAGAGAGCAATTTTCTGGTGTTAGTAATGATGTTGCTGCTGCCCATCTTAATAATTTTGTTGAACTTTGTGAAATGCAAAAGTATAAGGATATAGATGGTGATATTATAAAATTGAAATTGTTTCCTTTCTCATTAAGAGGAAGAGCTAAAGATTGGTTGCTTTCTTTGCCTAAGAATAGTATTGATTCATGGACTAAATGTAAAGATGCTTTTATTAGTAAATATTATCCTCCTGCTAAGATTATATCTTTGAGAAGTAGCATTATGAACTTTAAATAATTTGATAATGAACATGTTGCTCAAGCATGGGAGAGAATGAAATCTTTGGTGAAGAATTGCCCAACCCATGGACTAACTACTTGGATGATCATCCAAACCTTTTATGCAGGATTGAATTTTTCCTCGAGGAACCTATTGGATTCAGCTGCTGGAGGTACTTTTATGTCCATCACCCTGGGCGCCGCAACTAAACTACTTGATGATATGATGATCAATTACTCCGAATGGCACACTCGAAAGAACTCCTCAAGGTAAGAAGGTAAATTCCGTTGAAGAAACCTCTTCTTTGGGTGATAAGATTGATGCTATTATGTCTATGCTTGCAAATGGTAGATCTCATATTGATCCTAATAATGTTCCTTTAGCTTCATTGGTTGCTCAAGAAGAAAATGTTGATGTGAATTTCATTAAGAATAATAATTTCAACAACAATGCTTATAGGAATAATTACGGTAACAACAACTATAGGCCATATCCTTCTAATAATGGTAATGGTTATGGTAATCCTTATGGTAATTCTTACAATAATAATAAGAGTGTACCCTCTGGTCTTGAAGTGATGCTTAAAGAAAACTGTTGAAGAAAAGCTTGGTAAAATTGATGTTCTTGATTCTAAGGTTGATAGTCTTGCTCTTGATGTTGATCTTTTAAAATTGAAAGTTATGCCTGAGGAAGTTAAAGATGCTAGGTTTGCTAAAACAAATGCCATCCAAGTTCGAATTAATGATAATATTAGAATGTTGGCTGAATTGCATGCTATGTGGGATAGAGAAGAAAAAGAAATACTTGTTAAAGAGAATAATGTAGCTAAAGTATGGACTATTACCACCACTAGTAATTTTGATTCTTCACATGTTGCTACACCTCCTACTATCAATGGTAAAATAATTGGTGTTGGCAATGTTTCTACTCCTAGTGCAAAGCGCGCAAAATTGCCTGAAACTGCTGAAACTGCTGAAATTTTTCAAAATATTGGTGACAATGATTCCATTGCTGTAGAACATAATGGTTTAGATTTTGATGATTGTCATATTACTGACGTTATAAAGTTCTTACAAAAACTTGCTAAAAGTCCCAATGCTAGTGCTACAAATTTAGCTTTTACAAAACATATTACAAATGCTCTCATTAAAGCTAGGGAAGAGAAATTAAAACTTGAAGCTTCTATTCCTAGGAAGTTAGAAGATGGTTGGGAGCCCATCATTAAGATGAAATTCAATGATTTTGAATGTAATGCTTTATGTGATCTTGGTGCAAGTATTTCTGTTATGCCTAAGAAGATTTATGATATGCTTGACTTGCCACTATTGAAAAATTGTTATTTGGATGTTAATCTTGCTGATAATGTTAAAAAGAAACCTTTGGGGAGGATTGATAATGTTCGCATTACGGTTAACAATAACCTTGTCCCCGTTGATTTTGTTGTCTTGGATATCGAATGCAATGCATCTTGTCCTATTGTGTTGGGAAGACCTTTTCTTCGAACCGGTGGTGCTGTTATTGATACGAAGGAAGGTAATATTAAATATCAATTTCCTCTCAAGAAAGGTATGGAACACTTCCCTAGAAATAGAATGAAGTTGCCTTTTGATTCTATTATTAGAACAAGTTATGATGTTGATGCTTCTTCTCTTGATGTTACTTGATTTGCACTTTCTGCGCCTAGCTGAAAGGCGTTAAAGAAAAGCACTTCTTGGGAGATAACCCAAGTTACATTTTATTTACTGTATTGTTGAGTCTTGGAAGTTGTTTACTACTGTAGCAACCTCTCCTTATCATGTTTTTGTGCCAAGTAAAGTTTTTATGCTAAAGTTGATGCTAGATTTGGATCGCTGCGTAGAAACAACATTGCTGTCTGTCACGAATTCGTACAGATTTCCCTGTAGAAAAATCAAAAAAATCTGCAAATTTACGAGCGTGATCCTCATATATGTACGCAAATTTCATTAGTTTGAGTTTTTCCATTTGAGCAAGTTAAGTGCCCCTGCCAAATTCGTCTTTACGGACTGTTCTGTTTTTGACAGATTCTGCCTTTTATTTCGCATTGCCGCTTTTGCTATGTTGAATGAGTTTCTTTGTTCCATTAACTTTCAGAAGCTTTGTGCAATGTCCAGAAGTGTTAAGAATGATTGTGTCACCTCTTAATATGTGAATTCTTGATTATGCACTAACCCTCTAATGAGTTTGCTTGAAGTTTGGTGTGGAGGAAGTTTTCAAGGGTCAAGAGAAGAGGATGATATACTATGATCAAGAAGAGTGAAAGGTCTAAGCTTGGGGATGCCCCGGTGGTTCATCCCTGCATATTTTAAGAAGACTCAAGCATCTAAGCTTCGGGATGCCCAAGGCATCCCCTTCTTCATCGACAACATTATCAGGTCACTTCTAGTGAAACTATATTTTTATTCCATCACATCTTATGTTCTTTACTTGGAGCGTCGGTTTGCTTTTATTTTTGTTTTGGTTTGAATAAAGTTGGATCCCATCATTCTTATATTGGAGATCTTACGCTCCGCTTTTTCATATGGAACACTTGTGTTCTTAGTTGTGCATTAATGTTCATGGCGAAGGCTGAAATTGCTTCGTTAAATTGCTATTTGGTTGGAATCAGAAAATGCTGCATATGGTTTGGTAAATTGACAATTGTTTGAGCTCTCATAGATCATGTTTAAGCTCTTGCATCATGTAGTTTAATCTATTAATGAAGAACTACCGTAGAGCTTGTTAAAATTTGGTTTGCATGATTGGTCTCTCTAAGTCTAGATATTTTCGGGTAAAGTGTTTGAACAACAAGGAAGACAGTGTAGAGTCTTATAATGCTTGCAATATGTTCTTGTGTAAGTTTTGTTGTACCTGTTCATACTTTTGTTTGCTTCAAACAACCTTGCTAGCCCAAACCTTGTACTGAGAGGAAATGCTTCTCGTGCATCCAAACACCTTGAGCCAAACTCCATGCCATTTGTGTCCACCATATCTACCTACTATGTGGTATTTTTCTGCCATTCCAAAGTAAATTACTTGAGTGCTACCTTTAAAATTTCATTCCTTTATCTTTGCAATATATAGCTCATGAGACAAATAGCTTAAAAACTATTGTGGTGACGAATATGTAGTTATGTGTCTTACTTCTTATAAGTTGCTTGTTGAGCGGTAACCATGTTTCTGGGGACGCCATCAACTTTTTACCTTTGTTGGATATCATGTGAGATGCTATGCATGTTCGTCTTGTCTGAAGTAAGTGCAATTTCATGATCAAATGGTTTGAGTATGCATATGTTAGAGAAGAACATTGGGCCGCTAACTAAAGCCATGTATCATGGTGGAAGTTTCAGTTTGGACATACAACCTCAATCTCTTATGAGAATATTATTTGTTGTTGAATGCTTAAGCATTAAAAGAGGAGTCCATTATCCGTTGTCTATGTTGTCCCGGTATGGATGTCTAAGTTGAGAATAATCAAAAGCGAGAAATCCAATGCGTGCTTTCTCCTTAGACCTTTGTACATGCGGCATAGAGGTACCCCTTTGTGACACTTGGTTGAAACATATGTCATGTGATGATAATCCGTGTTATCCGAGCTGATTAGGACAAGGTGCGAGCACTATTAGTACTCTATGCATGAGACTTGCAACTTGTAGGAAGTATTATGCATAGCACATATGAATTATTACTACCGTTGACAAAATTGTTTCTATGTTTTCAAAACAAAAGCTCTAGCACAAAAATAGTAATCCATGCTTCCCTCTGCGAAGGGCCATTATTTTACTTTATTGTTGAGTCAGTCTACCCACTTCTTTCTATCTTAGAAGCAAACACTTGTGTTAACTGTGTGCATTGTTTCTTACATGTTTACTTATTGCACTTGTTATATTACTCTATGTTGACAAATATCCATGAGATATACATGTTACAAGTTGAAAGAAATTGCTTAAACTTAATCATCCTTTGTGTTGCTTTGATGCATTCTACTTTGAATATATTGCTTATGAGTTAGTGATACGTCTCCAACGTATCGATAATTTCTTATGTTCCATGCTACTTTATTGATGATACCTACATGTTTTATGCACATTATATGTCATATTTATGCATTTTCTGGAACTAACCTATTAACAAGATGCCGAAGAGCCAGTTCGTTGTTTCTCGCTGTTTTTGGTTTCGAAATCCTAGTAAGGAAATATTCTCGGAATTGGACGAAACTTTCGCCCGGGGTCCTATTTTTGCACGAAGCTTCCAGAAGACCGAAGAGTCAACGAAGTGGGGCCACGAGGCAGCCGGGGGACAGGGCGGCGCGGCCCAAGCCCCGGCCGCGCGGCCCTACCCCCGGGCACCTCGTGTGGCCCCCCGACCTACCCTTCCGCCTACTTAAAGCCTCCGTCGCGAAACCCCCGGTACCGAGAGCCACGATACGGAAAACCTTCCGGATACGCCGCCGCCGCGAATCCCATCTCGGGGATTCAGGAGATCGCCTCCGGCACCCTGCCGGAGAGGGGATTCATCTCCCGGAGGACTCTTCACCGCCATGGTCGCCTCCGGAGTGATGAGTGAGTAGTTCACCCCTGGACTATGGGTCCATAGCAGTAGCTAGATGGTCGTCTTCTCCTTGTTGTGCTTCATTGTTGGATCTTGTGAGCTGCCTAACATGATCAAGATCATCTATCTGTAATACTATATGTTGTGTTTGTCGGGATCCGATGGATAGAGAATACTATGTTATGGTGATTATCAATATATTGTTTATGATCTTGCATTCTCTCCGTTATTAGTAGAGGCTCTGGCCAAGTTTGTACTCTTAACTCCAAGAGGGAGTATTTATGCTCGATAGTGGGTTCATGCCTCCATTGAATCTGGGACAGTGACAGAAAGTTCTAAGGTTGTGGATGTGCTTGTTGCCACTAGGGATAAAACATTGATTCTATGTCTAAGGATGTAGTTGTTGATTACATTACGCACCATACTTAATGCAATTGTCTGTTGCTTAGCAACTTAATACTGAATGGGGTTCGGACGATAACCTGAAGGTGGACTTTTTAGGCATAGATGCAGTTGGATGGCGGTCTATGTATTTTGTCGTAATGCCCAATTAAATCTCACTATATTTATCATATCATGTACATGCATTGTTATGCCTTTCTCTATTTGTCAATTGCCCGACTGTAATTTGTTCACCCAACATGCTTTTATCTTATGGGAGAGACACCTCTAGTGAACTGTGGACCCCGGTCATATTCTTTACATAGCATAAATTCTACTGCAATTGTGTTTTATTATTTTCTTTGCAAACATCTTCCACTCGATACGTTTAATCCTTTGTTACAGCAAGCCGGTGAGATTGACAACCTCATCTGTTTCGTTGGGGCAAAGTACTTTGGTTTTGTTGTGCGGATTCCACGTTGGCGCCGGAATCCCTGTTGTTGCGCCGCATCACATTTCGCCACCATCAACCTTCAACGTGCTTCTTGACTCCTACTGGTCCGATTAAACCTTGGTTTCTTACCGAGGGAAACTTGCCACCGTGCGCATCATACCTTCCTCTTGGGGTTCCCAACGGACGTGTACATCTACGCGCATCAAGCAAATTTCTGGCGCCGTTGCCGGGGAGATCAAGACACGCTGCAAGGGGAGTCTCCACTTCTCAATCTCTTTACTTTGTTTTTGTCTTGCTTTATTTTATTTACTACTTTGTTTGCTGCACTAAATCAAAATACAAAAAAATTAGTTGCTAGTTTTACTTTATTTACTATCTTGCTCTCTATATCAAAAACACAAAATAATTAGTTACTCGTCTTTACTTTATTTGCCTAGTTTACTTTTTGTTTATTTCATCATGCTTAATCCTAAGTTTACTTTGGAAGAGATACCGGTAGGACGAGGGTGTATCATTGGAAGAGATAATATAGAAGAATTTTTCACCTATGTTAGTATGGATGAAGATTTTAAAGATATACCATTATTAAAAACTGCCCCTACTTATGAAAGTGCTGCTGCTCGTTTAATACACATGTTGGAAACTAGATTTGTTAGTCTCAATCCCATAATACAACATATGTTTCTTACACTTACGGATATAGACATGGGAGAAAAGAGAAATTTTGTTTTAAAAATCCTTGCTAGAGAATTTGAAGATATAGCTAAAGAAGCTAGAAAAGTTTTTATCAAGCATAAGAGGCTTGGTTTCTTTCCTGATTTTAAACAAATACTTGAAAAGATGGATATGGATAGAATTAAGTATACTAGTAATGTTAATGATGGTAGAGAAATTAAAGCGCCAATACCTAGTAAGCTACTAGGGATGCATGAAGCTTTGGAAAATAATTATGCTTGGCTTGTTCCTGAAAATTTGTTTGATGAGAATAGTAAGCCTAGGAGTAATGAGAGAGGAGTTACTTATATAGACCAGATACAATGCATTGTTGAGAAAGCTCCCGACTCTGAAAATAATGATGTTGATGCTTCTACTCTCGATGTTACTTGATTTGCACTTTCTGCGCCTAGCTGAAAGGCGTTAAAGAAAAGCGCTTATGGGAGACAACCCATGTTTTTACTACAGCAATTTTTTTTGTTTTGTTGAGTCTTGGAAGTTGTTTACTACTGTAGCAACCTCTCCTTATCATGTTTTTGTGCCAAGTAAAGTTTCTATGTCAAAGTTGATGTTATATTTGGGATCGCTGCGCAGAAACAGCATTGCTGTCTGTCACGAATCTGGGCACAGTTCTCTGTAGAAAATTCGAAAAAATCTGCCAATTTACGAGCGTGATCCTTAGATATGTACGCAACTTTCATTAGTTTTGAGTTTTTCCATTTGAGCAAGTCTGGTGCCAGCTTTAAATTCGTCTTTACGGACTGTTCTGTTTTTGACAGATTCTGCCTTTTATTTCGCATTGCCTCTTTTGCCATGTTGGATTTATTTCTTTGATCCATTAATGTCCAGTAGCATTATGCAATGTCCAGAAGTGAAAATAATGATTGTGTCACCTCTGAATGTATGAATTATTAATTGTGCACTAACCCTCTAATGAGTTTGCTTGAAGTTTGGTGTGAAGGAAGTTTTCAAGGGTCAAGAGAGGAGAATGATATACTATGATCAAGAGGAGTGAAAGCTCTAAGCTTGGGGATGCCCCCGTGGTTCACCCCTGCATATTTTAAGAAGACTCAAGCGTCTAAGCTTGGGGATGCCCAAGGCATCCCCTTCTTCATCGACAACATCATCGAGTTCCTCCCCGAAACTATATTTTTATTCAATCACATCTTGTGTTCTTTACTTGGAGCGTCGGTTTGTTTTTGTTTTTGTTTTGTTTGAATAAGATGGATCCTAGCATTCACTTTGTGGGAGAGAGACACGCTCCGCTGTTGCATATGGATACATGTGTCCTTAGGCTTTACTCATAATGTTCAAGGCGAAGTTTCTTCTTCGTTAAATTGTTATATGGTTGGAATTGGAAAATGCTACATGTAGTAATTCTAAAATGTCTTGGATAATGTGATACTTGGCAATTGTTGTGCTCATGTTTAAGCTCTTGCATCATATGCTTTGCACCCATTAATGAAGAAATACATAGAGCTTGCTAAAATTTGATTTGCATATTTGGTCTCTCTAAGGTCTAGATAATATCTAGTATTGAGTTTTGAACAACAAGGAAGACGGTGTAGAGTCTTATAATGTTTACAATATGTCTTTTATGTGAGTCTTGCTGCACTTGTTCATCCTTGAGTTTGCTTCAAATAACCTTGCTAGCCTAAACCTTGTATCGAGAGGGAATACTTCTCATGCATCCAAAATCCTTGAGCCAACTACTATGCCATTTGTGTCCACCATACCTACCTACTACATGGTATTTCTCCGCCATTCCAAAGTAAATTGCTTGAGTGCTACCTTTAAAATTCCATCATTCACCTTTGCAATATATAGCTCATGGGACAAAATAGCCTTAAAAACTATCGTAGTATTGAATATGTACTTATGCACTTTATATTTTATTAAGTTGCTTGTTGTGCGATAACCATGCTTCTGGGGAACGCCATCAACTATTGTTGAATATCATGTGAGTTGCTATGCATGTCCATCTTGTCTGAAGGTCTATCATTTTAGTGGTTGGAGCATGCAAAATTGTTAGAGCAGAACATTGGGCCGCTAACTAAAGCCATGAACCATGGTTGAAGTTTCAGTGTTGGACATATATCCTCAATCTCATATGAGAATAATAATCATTGCTTCATGCTTATGCATTTAAGAGGAGTCCATTATCTGTTGTTCATGTTGTCCCGGTATGGATGTCTAAGTTGAGAATAATCAAAAGCGAGAAATCCGAAATGCGAGCATTCTCCTTAGACCTTTGTACAGGCGGCATGGAGGTACCCCTTTGTGACACTTGGTTGAAACATGGCATGCAAAGATCCGGTAGTCCAAGCTAAGTAGGACGAGGTGCGGACACTATTAGAGGCTTGCAACTTGTAAGATATAATTTACATAACTCATATGCTTTATTACTACCGTTGACAAAATTGTTTCATGTTTTCAAAATAAAAGCTCTAGCACAAATACAGCAATCGATGCTTTCCTCTTTGAAGGACCTTTCTTTTACTCTTATTGTTGAGTCAGTTTACCTATCTCCTTCCACCTTAAGAAGCAAACACTTGTGTGAACTGTGCATTGATTCCTACATACTTGCATATTGCACTTGTTATATTACTTTATGTTGACAATATCCATGAGATATACATGTTATAAGTTGAAAGCAACTGCTGAAACTTCATCTTCCTTTGTGTTGCTTCAACACCTTTACTTTGATTTATTGCTTTATGAGTTAACTCTTATGCAAGACTTATTGATGCTTGTCTTGAAGTACTATTCATGAAAAGTCTTTGCTATATGATTCACTTGTTTACTCATGTCATTACCTTTGTTTTGATCGCTGCATTCATTACATATGTTTACAAATAGTATGATCAAGATTATGATGGCATGTCACTTCGAAATTATCTTTGTTATCGTTTTACTCGCTCGGGACGAGCAGAACTAAGCTTAGGGATGCTGATACGTCTCCAACGTATCGATAATTTCTTATGTTCCATGCTACTTTATTGATGATACCTACATGTTTTATGCACATTATATGTCATATTTATGCATTTTCTGGAACTAACCTATTAACAAGATGCCGAAGAGCCGATTCGCTGTTTTCTGCTGTTTTTGGTTTCAGAAATCCTAGTAAGGAAATATTCTCGGAATTGGACGAAACTTTCGCCCAGGGTCCTATTTTTGCACGAAGCTTCCAGAAGACCAAAGAGTCAACGAAGTGGGGCCACGAGACAGCCAGGGGACAGGGCGGCGCGGCCCAAGCCCTGGCCGCGCGGCCCTACCCCCTGGGCACCTCGTGTGGCCCCCTGACCTACCCTTCCGCCTACTTAAAGCCTCCGTCGCGAAACCCCCAGTACCGAGAGCCACGATACGGAAAACCTTCCAGAGACGCCGCCGCCGCGAATCCCATCTCGGGGGATTCAGGAGATCGCCTCCGGCACCCTGCCGGAGAGGGGATTCATCTCCCGGAGGACTCTTCACCGCCATGGTCGCCTCCGGAGTGATGAGTGAGTAGTTCACCCCTGGACTATGGGTCCATAGCAGTAGCTAGATGGTCGTCTTCTCCTTGTTGTGCTTCATTGTTGGATCTTGTGAGCTGCCTAACATGATCAAGATCATCTATCTGTAATACTATATGTTGTGTTTGTCGGGATCCGATGGATAGAGAATACTATGTTATGGTGATTATCAATCTATTGTTTATGTGTTGTTTATGATCTTGCATGCTCTCCATTATTAGTAGAGGCTGTGGCCAAGTTTGTACTCTTAACTCCAAGAGGGAGTATTTATGCTCGATAGTGGGTTCATGCCTCCATTGAATCTGGGACAGTGACAGAAAGTTCTAAGGTTGTGGATGTGCTGTTGCCACTAGGGATAAAACATTGATTCTATGTCTAAGGATGTAGTTGTTGATTACATTACGCACCATACTTAATGCAATTGTCTCGTTGCTTAGCAACTTAATACTGAATGGGGTTCGTACGATAACCTGAAGGTGGACTTTTTAGGCATAGATGCAGTTGGATGGCGGTCTATGTATTTTGTCGTAATGCCCAATTAAATCTCACTATATTTATCATATCATGTACATGCATTGTTATGCCTTTCTCTATTTGTCAATTGCCCGACTGTAATTTGTTCACCCAACATGCTTTTATCTTATGGGAGAGACACCTCTAGTGAACTGTGGACCCCGGTCCTATTCTTTACATAGCATAAATTCTACTGCAATTGTGTTTTATTATTTTCTTTGCAAACATCTTCCACTCGATACGTTTAATCCTTTGTTACAGCAAGCCGGTGAGATTGACAACCTCACTGTTTCGTTGGGGCAAAGTACTTTGGTTTTGTTGTGCAGATTCCACGTTGGCGCCGGAATCCTCGTTGTTGCGCCGCATCACATTTCGCCACCATCAACCTTCAACGTGCTTCTTGACTCCTACTGGTCCGATTAAACCTTGGTTTCTTACTGAGGGAAACTTTCCACTGTGCGCATCATACCTTCCTCTTGGGGTTCCCAACGGACGTGTACATCTACGCGCATCAATTAGCTCTTATGCAAGTCTTATTGATACTTGTCTTGAAACTACTATTCATGAAAAGTTTTGCTATATGATTCATTTGTTTAGTCATTATCTTTGTTAGCAATCTTTTGTTCAGATCACTCCATTCATCTCATATGCTTTACAATAATGTTGATCAAGATTATGTTCGTAGCATGTCACTTCAGAAATTATTTGTGTTATCGTTTACCTACTCGAGGACGAGTAGGAACTAAGCTTGGGGATGCTTGATACGTCTCAAACGTATCTATAATTTATTATGTTCCATGCTACTTTTATGACAATACTTGAATGTTTTATACATACTTTACAACATTATTATACATTTTCCGGCACTAACCTATTAACAAGATGCCGAAGCGCCAGTTGTTGTTTTCTGCTGTTTTTGGTTTCAGAAATCCTAGTAAGGAAATATTCTCGGAATTGGACGAAATCAACGCCCAGGGTCCTATTTTTATACGAAGCTTCCAGAAGACCGAGGGGGAAAGGAAGTGGGGCCACGAGGCACCGACACACTAGGGCGGCGCGGCCCAGGCCCTAGCCGCGCGGCCCTAGCGTGTGGGGCCCTCGTGTGGCCCCCTGCGTTGCCCTTCCGCCTACTTAAAGCCTTCGTCGCGAATACCCCTGTACCGAGAGCCACGATACGGAAAACCTTCCAGAGACGCCGCCGCCGCCAATCCCATCTCGGGGGATTCGGAGATCGCCTCCGGCACCCCGCCGGAGAGGGGAATCATCACCGGAGGGGCTCTACATCATCATGCCCGCCTCCGGATTGATGCGTGAGTAGTTCATCCTTGGACTATGGGTCCATAGCAGTAGCTAGATGGTTGTCTTCTCCGCTTGTGCTATCATTGTTTAGATCTTGTGAGCTGCCTAACATGATCAAGATCATCTATTTGTTATGCTACATGTTGTGTTTGGTGGGATCCGATGAATCTAGAATATTATGTCAAGTTGATTATCAATCTATCATATATGTGTTGTTTATGTTCTTGCATGCTCTCCGTTGCTAGTAGAGGCTCTGGCCAAGTTGATACTTGTAACTCCAAGAGGGGGTATTTATGCTCGATAGTGGGTTCATTCCTCCATTTAATCTGGGACGATGGATGTAAAGTTCTAAGGTTGTGGATGTGCTGTTGCTACTAGGGATAAAACATCGATGCTTTGTCTAAGGATATTTGTGTTGATTACATTACGCACCATACTTAATGCAATTATCTCGTTGTTTACAACTTAATACTGGAGGGGGTTCGGATGATAACCTGAAGGTGGATTATTTAGGCATAGATGCATGCTGGATAGCGGTCTATGTACTTTGTCGTAATGCCCTGATTAAATCACATAGTAATCATCATTGGTATGTATTGAATCTTTATTTGTCAATTGCCCACCTGTAATTTGTTCACCCAAGCATGTTAGTTATCTTATTGGAGAGACACCACTAGTGAACTGTGGACCCCGGTCCATTCTTTTACATCTGAATACATTCTACCGCAATTATTGTTCTTTACTCGTTCTTTGCAAACAAACACCATCTTCCACTCGATACGCTTAATCCTTTGTTTTCAGCAAGCCGGTGAGATTGACAACCTCACTCGTTACGTTGGGGCAAAGTACTTTGATTGTGTTGTGCAGGTTCCACGTTGGCGCCGGTTTCACCGGTGTTGCGCCGCACTACATTCCTCCACCAACAACCTTCACGTGCTTCTTGGCTCCTACTGGTTCGATAACCTTGGTTTCTTTCTGAGGGAAAACTTGCCGCTGTGCGCATCATACCTTCCTCTTGGGGTTCCCAACGGACGTGTACATCTACGCGCATCACCCACTATCTAGCATAAATACTCCCTCTTGGAGTCACAAGTATCAACTTGGCCAGAGCCTCTACTAGCAACGGAGAGCATGCAAGATCATAAATAACACATATATGATAGATCAATAATCAACTTGACATAGTATTCCATATTCATCGGATTCCAACAAACACAACATGTAGCATTACAAATAGATGATCTTGATCATGATAGGCAGCTCACAAGATCTAAACATGATGGCACAATAGGAGAAGACAACCATCTAGCTACTGCTATGGACCCGTAGTCCAAGGATGAACTACTCACGCATCAGTCCGGAGGCGGGCATGGTGATGTAGAGCCCTCCGGTGATGGTTCCCCTCTCCGGCAGGGTGCCGGAGGAGATCTTCTAAACCCCCCGAGTTAGGGTTGACGGCGGCGGCGTCTCTGGAACTGTTCTGGTATTTTGGCTCTCCGTGCTAGGGTTTTCGCGGACGAAGGAATAAATAGGCGAAGGGCAGCGTCGGGGGAGCCAGGGGGCTCCCTCCCCACGTCTTGGCGCGGCAGTGGGGCCCCCCGCGCCGCCATTTGGGGTGGGCCCCCTGCTGGCCTTCCTTGACTCCTCTTCGGTCTTCTGGAACACTCCGTGGAAAATAGGGTCGTGGGCTTTTGTTTCGTCCAATTCCGAGAGTATTTGTAAAACAACTTTTTTGAAATCAAAAACAGCAGAAAACAGGAACTGGCACTGTGGCATCTTGTTAATAGGTTAGTCCCGGAAAATGCATAAAAACATTATAAAGTGTGAACAAAACATGTAGGTATTGTCATAAAACTAGCATGGAACATAAGAAATTATAGATACGTTGGAGACGTATCATGTCCCCAACACACCCAATACACTTGTCAGATGTATAGGTGCACTAGTTTGGCGAAGAGATAGTAAAATGCAAGTGATATGGATGAATATGAGTGGTAATAACAATCTGAAATAAATATGGCAGCAAGTAAACATGCAGCAAAACAGTAAATAAACGTTGATTCGATGTTTGGAAACAAGGCCTAGGGATCATACTTTCACTAGTGGTCACTCTCAACAATGCATGATATCATAAAGGAATATAAATATAAGCACTTCACTATGCTACTCAGAACTACTCTCCGGTTGGATAACGAACACTAATTCACCGTGTAGGGCTGCAAAAGCAAACCTTAAAGATGTATTCCCAAGTACTAATGAACACCCCGCGTTGCACTTTGAGAATTCATAGGAGGTACTAACACACCACAATTTCATAGAGACATCCAACTCAAATCATAACTGAATGAACAAGTATTCTGTGAAATATAGCCTAAGAGACCCACACGGTGCACACACTGCACCTTTACACACGTGGGACAAGGAGTCTCCGGTGATCACATAAGTAAAATCCATTTGAATAGCATAACGACATCCAGATTACAAAGCTCATGGCCACATAAAGATCACACCATGGGAGAGAGAGATAAACCACATAGCTACCGGTAGAGCCCTCAACCCCGAGGGAGAACTACTCCCTCCTCATCATGGGAGTCAGCAACATCGATGAAGATGGTGGTGGAGACGATGGAGATGGCTCCGAGGGCAATTCCCCGTCCCGGCAGGGTGCCGGAATAGAGACTTTTGTCCCCCGGATCTTATCTGCGACGACGGTGGATCTACGGAACTTTTCGTGGACGGAGGCTTGTATATTTACGGTTTTGGCGTCGAGAGCTTAATATAGGCGGAAGGGCAAGGTCGGTGGAGGCCTGGTGGCCCCAGACCATCCCTAGGCGCGGGCCAGGGCCAGGCCGCGCCTAGGCATGGTATGGCCACCCTGTGGCCCTCCCCCGTCTCTTCTCTAGACTCCATCTTCGCTCCGGGAAAAATAGGAACCTTGGATTTTGTTTCGTCCAATTCCGAGAATATTTCCTATACAACTTTTCTAAAATATAAAAACAGAATAAAATAGGGAACTGTCACTGTGGCATCTTGTCAATAGGTGATACGTCTCCAACGTATCTATAATTTCTTATGTTCCATGCTAGTTTTATGACAATACCTACATGTTTTATTCACACTTTATAATGTTTTTATGCATTTTCTGGGACAAACCTATTAACAAGATGCCACAGTACCAGTTCCTGTTTTCTGCTGTTTTTGATTTCAGAAAAGTTAGTTTATGAATATTCTCGGAATTGGACGAAACAAAAGCCCACGGCCCTATTTTCCACAGAGTGTTCCAGAACACCGAAGAAGAGTCGGGGAAGGCCAGCAGGGGGCCCACCCCATAGGGCGGCGCGGGGGGCCCCTTGGCCACGCCGTGATGTGGGGAGGGAGCCCCCTGGCTCCCCCGACGCTGCCCCTTCGCCTATTTATTTCTTCGTCCACGAAAACCCTAGCACCGAGAGCCAAAATACCAGAACAGTTCCAGAGACGCCGCCGCCGTCAACCCTAACTCGGGGGTTCAGAAGATCTCCTCCGGCACCCTGCCGGAGAGGGGAATCATCACCGGAGGGCTCTACATCACCATGCCCGCCTCCGGATTGATGCGTGAGTAGTTCATCCTTGGACTACGGGTCCATAGCAGTAGCTAGATGGTTGTCTTCTCCTCTTGTGCTATCATGTTTAGATCTTGTGAGCTGCCTATCATGATCAAGACCATCTATTTGTAATGCTACATGTTGTGTTTGTTGGGATCCGATGAATATGGAATACTATGTCAAGTTGATTATTGATCTATCATATATGTTATTTATGATCTTGTAGGCTCTCCGTTGCTAGTAGAGGCTCTGGCCAAGTTGATAATTGTGACTCCAAGAGGGAGTATTTAAGCTAGATAGTGGGTTCATGTCTCCACTGAATCTGGGGGAGTGACAGCAACCCCTAAGGTTGTGGATGTGCTGTTGCCACTAGGGATAAAACATCAATGCTTTGTCTAAGGATATTTGTATTGTTTACATTACGCACAATACTTAATGCAATTGTCCGTTGTTTGCAACTTAATACTGGAAGGGGTGCGGATGCTAACCTGAAGGTGGACTTTTTAGGCGTAGATGCATGCTGGATGGCGGTCTATGTTCTTTGTCGTAATGCCCTAAGTAAATCTCATAGTAGTCATCATGATATGTATGTGCATCTCTATTTGTCAATTGCCCAACTGTAATTTGTTCACCCAACATGCTATTTATCTTATTGGAGAGACACCACTAGTGAACTGTGAACCCCGGTCCATTCTTTTACATCTGAAATACAACCTACTGCAATCATTGTTCTCTTTTGTTTTCTGCAAGCAAACATCATTCTCCACACTATACGTTTAATCCTTTGTTTTCAGCAAGCCGGTGAGATTGACAACCTCACTGTTAAGTTGGGGCAAAGTAGTTTGATTGTGTTGTGCAGGTTCCACGTTGGCACCGGAATCCCTGGTGTTGCGCCGCACTACACTCCTTCACCAACAACCTTCACGTGATCTTTATCTCCTACTGGTTTGACGTGGGCATTACCCTTCGGGTAACCGACATTGCCCTATCCTGTACAGCTCAACTGGAGGCCCATGAAGATACTCGACGGCAAGGTGGGACGCTAGGACGGTGCTGGAGAAGATTCCTTGGAGTACAAGACGAAGAGCCGAACAAGGAAAGTTTAGTACTAGGTCTTTTGTAAACCTAGTCGTACCCGGACAGATCTCTTGAGACCTGGCCTCCTATATAAAGGCCAGGAGAGGGGCTGCCGAGGGACACGATCAATCTTAGCAACTTTAGCCACCAGAAATCTAGAGCTAGGTCGCCGTAGCACTTAGATTCTCGACAAGATCACAGCCGAAACCTTCGGCACCCCATTGTAACCCGATATTCTCATAATCAAGATCAGACAGGCAGGATGTAGGGGTGTTACCTCATCGAGGGCCCTAAACCTGGGTAAATTGCTCTCCCCGCTTGTCTGTTAACCGATGTCTCGTGTCAGCCTACAGGATTCCATCAACCCTAAGCCCCAATCGGAGGGCATTGTCGAGGAGCACCCTCGTCAATTGGCGCCGTTGATAACGCGTGAAGCACACGTCCGTTGGGAACCCCAAGAGGAAGGTGTGATGCGTACAGCAGCAAGTTTTCCCTCAGAAAGAAACCGAGGTTATCGAACCAGTAGGAGCCAAGAAGCACGTGAAGGTTGTTGGTGGAGGAGTGTAGTGCGGCGCAACACCAGTGAAACCGGAACCAACGTGGAACCTGCGCAACACAATCAAGATACTTTGCCCCAACGTAACAGTGAGGTTGTCAATCTCACCGGCTTGCTGAAAACAAAGGATTAAACGTATCGACTGGAAAATGGTGTTTGTTTGCAAAGAACAGTAAAGAACAATGATTGCAGTAGATTGTATTCAGATGTAAAAGAATGGACCGGGGTCCACAGTTCACTAGTGGTGTCTCTCCAATAAGATAACTAGCATGCTGGGTGAACAAATTACAGGTGGGCAATTGACAAATAAAGATTCAATACATATCAATGATGATTACTATGAGATTTAATCAGGGCATTACGACAAAGTACATAGACCGCTATCCAAGCATGCATCTATTCCTAAATAATCCACCTTCGGGTTAGCATCCGCACCCCTCCAGTATTAAGTTGTAAACAACGGATAATTGCATTAACTATGGTGCGTAATGTAATCAACACAAATATCCTTAGACAAAGCATCGATGTTTTATCCCTAGTAGCAACAAGACATCCACAACCTTAGAACTTTCGTCACTCGTCCCGCATTCAATGGAGGCATGAACCCACTATCGAGCATAAATACCCCCTCTTGGAGTTACAAGTATCAACTTGGCCGGAGCCTCTACTAGCAACGGAGAGCATGCAAGAACATAAACAACACATATATGATAGATTGATAATCAACTTGACATAATATTCTAGATTCATCGGATCCCACCAAACACAACATGTAGCATTACAAATAGATGATCTTGATCATGTTAGGCAGCTCACAAGATCTAAACAATGATAGCACAAGCGGAGAAGACAACCATCTAGCTACTGCTATAGACCCATAGTCCAAGGATGAACTACTCACGCATCAATCCGGAGGCGGGCATGATGATGTAGAGCCCCTCCGGTGATGATTCCCCTCTCCGGCAGGGTGCCGGAGGCGATCTCCTGAATCCCCCGAGATGGGATTGGCGGCGGCGGCGTCTCTGGAAGGTTTTACGTATCGTGGCTCTTGGTACAGAGGGTTTCGCGACGAAGGCTTTAAGTAGGCGGAAGGGCGGATTCGGAGGAGTCACGAGGGCCCCACACGCTAGGGCCGCGCGGGCCCCCCTAGGCCGCGCCGCCCTAGTGTGGCGGCGCCCCGTGGCCCCACTTCGTTTCTCCCTCGGTCTTCTGGAAGCTTCGTGGAAAAATAAGACCCTGGGCGTTGATTTCGTCCAATTCCGAGAATATTTCCTTTGTAGGATTTATGAAACCAAAAACAGCAGAAAACAACGAATCGGCGCTTCGGCATCTTGTTAACAGGTTAGTGCCGGAAAATGTATAATAATGATGTAAAGTATGTATAAAACATTCAAGTATTGTCATAAAAGTAGCATGGAACATAAGAAATTATAGATACGTTTGAGACGTATCAAGCATCCCCAAGCTTAGTTCCTACTCGCCCTCGAGTAGGTAAACGATAACACAAATAATTTCACAAGTGACATGCTACCAACATAACCTTGATCAACATTATTGTAAAGCATATGAGATGGATGGAGTGATCTGAAGCAAAATATTGCTAACAAAAGATGATGACTAAACAAATGAATCATATAGCAAAACTTTTCATGAATAGTACTTTCGAGACAAGTATCAACAAGACTTGCATAAGAGCTAATTCATAAGCAATAAATTAAAAGTAGAATGCATTGAAGCAACACAAAGGATGATTAAGTTTCAGCAATTGCTTTCAACTTGTAACATGTATATCTCATGGATATTTGTCAACATAGAGTAATATAACAAGTGCAATAGGTAAACATGTAAGAATCAATGCACACAGTTAACACAAGTGTTTGCTTCTAAGATAGAAAGAAGTGGGTAAAATGACTCAACATAAAGTAAAAGAATGGCCCTTCGCAGATGGAAGCATGGATTACTATTTTTGTGCTAGAGCTTTTATTTTGAAAACATAGAAACAATTTTGTCAACGGTAGTAATAATTCATATGTGCTATGCATAATACTTCCTACAAGTTGCAAGCCTCATGCATAGAGTACTAATAGTGCTCGCACCTTGTCCTAATTAGCTTGGATTAACACGGATTATCATTGCATGACATATGTTTCAACCAAGTGTCACAAAGGGGTACCTCTATGCCTCCTGTACAAAGGTCCTAGGAGATCAATTGCATTTGATTTCTCGTTTTTAACAGATCTCAACTTAGGACATCCATACCGGGACAACATAGACAACAGATAATGGACTCCTCTTTTAATGCATAAGCATTCAACAACAGATAATATTCTCATAAGAGATTGAGGTTGTATGTCGAAACTGAAAACTTCCACCATGATACATGCATGGCTTTGGTTAGCGGCCCAATGTTCTTCTCTAACAATATGCATACTCAAACCATTTGATCATGAAAATCACCCTTACTTCAGACAAGACGAACATGCATAGCATCTCACATGATATCCAACAAAGGTAAAAAGTTGATGGCGTCCCCAGAAACATGGTTACCGCTCAACAAGCAACTTATAAGAACTAAGACACATAACTACATATTCATCACCACATAGTAGAGCCCCTCCGGTGATGATTCCCCTCTCCGGCAGGGTGCCGGAGGCGATCTCCTGAATCCCCCGAGATGGGATTGGCGGCGACGACGTCTCTGGAAGGTTTTCCGTATCGTGGCTCTCTGTACAGAGGGTTTCGCGACGAAGGCTTTAAGTAGGCGGAAGGGCGGAGTCGGAGGAGTCACGGGGCCCCCACACGCTAGGGCCGAGCGCCCCCCCCTAGGCCGCGCCGCCCTAGTGTGGCGGCGCCCCGTGGCCCCACTTCGTTTCTCCCTCGGTCTTCTGGAAGCTTCGTGGAAAAATAAGACCCTGGGCGTTGATTTCGTCCAATTCCGATAATATTTCCTTTGTAGGATTTCTGAAACCAAAAACAACAGAAAACAACAACTGGCGCTTCGGCATCTTGTTAATAGGTTAGTGCCGGAAAATGTATAATAATGATGTAAAGTATGTATAAAACATTCAAGTATTGTCATAAAAGTAGCATGGAACATAAGAAATTATAGATACGTTTGAGACATATCAGACGTCTGTGGGAACCCTGTTGGCACAAGATCCGTCATCGGCAGATCCAACCATGTCGTCGACAGCTTCATCGACGCCATCATCATCATCATCACCGATCTTGGGAAGCCCGATTCGATTCGGCTCCTATGAGTTCACCCCGCACAACGACTCTTCTCGCTCGACTTTTTCGGGCTTGCGAGGAAACATGGAGATGGCGTTCGGGAGCGTCCACTACAACGTCAACGCAGAGGGAATCCTTCGATTGCTAGAACCGCACGCTCCTAGGTCAGCAAGGAAGCCGCTCTTATCGGCTGCAGGGCCGATTATGTCATCAATCGATCTCTCCGCTGGGCTGACAGATTCGAGTGGTCCGTCCGCGCCTTTGACTCCTCGATCGGCGTCCTCGATGTCAGTCGGATCTGACAATCCCGCGCCATCAGAGATGTCCTCGTACTACTGTTTGAACTGCGACACAAGGCACGGGTTGGGATCGAGTGATACACCGTTCATCTATAGCGCCCACTACTCATCAGGAGAGGACAACATCGACAGCATAGCCAAAAAAGGTACCTGGAAAGCAGCGCGTCACCAAGTTTACGTTGCTAGTAACACAGGAAACGCAAGGAATGGGGGAGAAGGAGATCGCACCCCACGCTCCAGCAGACGACGAAGTTTTGGAAACAGTGCCAGTAACCAGGATAGCGATTATACCATCGTAGAAGAAGAATGGGCGGCTGCCCGCGCGGCCGTGCAAAACAACACACCACTCCCCGTTGGAGCCTCGGTCGGAACCCTCAACACCTTTCGTGAAATACTGGACAAGAATCGGGAGCGGCTGTCCCTCGAGCAAACCACCCTCGAGAGACGCCTGCGTGCGGCAGAACGATCCAGCGAACAACGAAGAGGAAGCGCTTCTCGAAGCAGTCAAGGTGCGGGGAAGCACCGATCGAGATTATCCAGGCTTTCGGAAGACGATGCTCAGGAGATAACATCAAACTTATCCAGGTCATTCATGACCACGGATACCGCGGGGATGCTGAGGCCAAAAACCGTCGAGGCAGCAACTGCTAATCTTGCAGCGTACCTCGTTAACCAACAAACCGAAGGTTCTATGGTTCAGGCTCATCGGGGTGCTCTAGAAAGTCTCGCAATTCTGGGAGATAAATTGGTTCCTCGAAAAGAAAAAGCCTCACCACAAGTCGGAGGCTCAAAACACCGTTCAAGGGATGCCCAAGATGAGATTACCCAAAGAAGAATCGACAAAGCCAGACGACGGCGAGCCGCGAGGGGGGAACGCGATAGCGATACCTCAAAAGAAAGCGAGGAGTATTACGGAGAGTTAAGGGGGGCTGACTGCTTGAGTTACAAGATTCGAGAAACAATGCCACCCAAGAAATTTAAACCTACCCCTACCGACGCCGCCAAGTATGATGGACAACATGAGCCAAGATCATGGATAGATGATTACCTGCAGACTGTGATCTTACACAAAGGAAACCAGATTGCAGCAATGCAGTGTTTGCAGCTTTACCTAAAAGATTCGGCACGGGCCTGGTTGAGGGGCCTGCCGAAGGGATCTATCAAATCGTGGGACGACCTGGTGGATGCTTTGTCGCCAACTTCCAAGCAACATACAAGAGGCCTGTTGGGATCGAAGAGTTGCAGCATTGCCAGCGGAAGCCGAAAGAATCAATGTGTGCGTACATTGGGAGATTCACAAAGCTCCTGAACGCAGCCGAAGACGTTTCCGTTGACAGAGCAATCGACACTTTCAGCGACGGCATCCGACGTGAATCTTACATAGAAGAACTCGGACGCAAGAGGCCAAAAACTATAACCAATTTAATGGAGATCGCCAACAGCTGGGCTGATGGCGAGGACAATGTGCG
Source organism: Lolium rigidum (assembly GCF_022539505.1). Taxonomy (NCBI): domain Eukaryota; kingdom Viridiplantae; phylum Streptophyta; class Magnoliopsida; order Poales; family Poaceae; genus Lolium; species Lolium rigidum. The sequence goes on from NC_061509.1 coordinate 219,970,949, forward strand.
AAGACCACGACAGCGCAGCGACAACGAAGACGACGATCAGCCGAAGAACGATTCGGGTGGTCGTAGAGATCGGCGCAAGAAGAGGAAAGACCGCAGTTACCATGACAATAACTTAGTAGCTGCTGGGTATTCTGATCGGCAAGACGATCGGTATGATGATAGGCGAGACGATCGGCAGGATGGCAACCGGAGCAACTCTGGGAACCATAGCAATTACAAGCCACGACCGTAGAGGACACCCGAACTGCCCTTTGCCGAACAGATAAACGCACCCTGCTAACTGCACGCATACATCGACTCCAAAGACAGTAAGAAGAAGTCAAGCCATCTACTCAGAGATTGTCGACAGTTCATTGAGATGTAGAAGCTCATCCAGCAGCAGCAGCACCCACCGCCACCAACCCCCCCCCCGCCTCAGCACCAAGTTCAGCAAGTTCAACCTCACAATCCTAACGAGTCCTTTCCACCACCTCGTGGGCAGATGAGCATGATCCACATAACCAGTGTTTCGAGAAGGGAGATGAAGAAGCTCACTCAAGAAATCAATCTTGCAGAAAGCATCATGGCTAACATCCCCGAGTACATCGACTGGTCCTCTCAGAGTATCATGTTCAGCACGGCGGATCACCCGATGACAATACCGAAGCCGGGACATGCCGCGCTAGTTGTCGTGGTATCGTCATGACATATGCCATAGGGTGGCTAATCGATGTGGTTCCTTGTGGTCTCACGGCGGTATCCGGATGCGGGTATGGGCACGAGCGACACGGCGACGTACCCAGGTTCGAGGCCCTCCGATGGAGGTAACACCTCTACTCCTGCTATGAATGTATATGGCAGTATCACAGTACAATGGTGCTCCTTGAGCTGTATCCGGCTGCTCCTGGGAGGCTAAGGTAGACGAAGGTCTCTCTCACAGGGCAGCTCTAAGACTAGTGAAATGAGAACTGATCGATCCTCCCCCGCACGAGGGGGGTAGCCCGGCTTATATAGGCACCGGTACTTTACATATAAGTCCCTAGAGTCTAGTGGCCAGCATGGCCGGCTTCGGCTCCCGTCCCTTCCCGAGGCGCCGACATCGGGGAGCCGTTGAGCGTAGTGGCACGTCCCATCCGCCTGCTCGGGTCGGCGGCGTGGGAGGTGCTCGTCGTTGTCGTCATCATGCTCGTAGCGCGTACGGTCCGACGTACGCCATGATGGCTCTGTCCGGCGCGTGGCACTCGCTGCTCTACGGTGCCCCGTACTTTACGGGAGATGAGGTCAGCGTGGACCTTTGAACCCGGCTCACCTACCCAGTTCCTTCCAGTGCAAGACTCGCTAGCCTCGAGTCGGTCTGAGGTACAAACCCCAGTCGGATATGGCTTGTGGAAGCCGGCCCAGCTACAGCGTTGAAGGCCGCAGCCAGGCCGACTAGGACTTAGAGCCAGCCGGCTCCCGAGGCAGCCGGCCACGGCTCCAGCCGGCTGCTCCTCAGCCGGCCTTTGCCGCGAGCCGGCCAACCTCAAGCCGGCCGCTCCGCGTCCATTGCCCTACCCGGGCTCTTCCCCCCGACATTAGCCCCCGAAGCTGGCAAGGTCCTGCGTTAAGAAGGACCTAGGCAGGTTTCCCTGGCTTTGTATATCTCTCGCTTGTTTTCGTCGGCCCCCGGAGGGGCCAGCTGAGAATTTTCACTCAGCCGGCTGCGCCCTCGTCCGGCTCGCCCCGTCCGACTTCCTCCAGCCGGACGCCTTTTTTGCTCCTGTTGTTTTCACTTTTTCTTAAGTGTTGGAGACGCTTTCGGCTTGCTGCCAGAGTTTGGGGCCGGGTCGATTTTATCGTCCGGCTCCAGCTCGGGTACACCGGCAACTCCGCCGCCTCGAGTCCCGCGCCCGACTTGACCGTTCTGACGGCTTCGTCAGCGTGGCCGTTTCGTCTGGTCACATCGCTGTCTCCTCCGGATCCGGTGCGGTCGTGGGGTAGTGGCCCGACGGTTTCCGGTAACCGCAGCGGTCGTGGGGGGTAGTTATGGCCGCAGTTAATCCCTACGTGGCCCACGATCGCCACGTGGCCACGTAACCGGCGCGCCGGGCGGCTATAAATGCCCCCGGCGCGGAACCGAGGCGCCCTTCTTCTTCCTCGCGTCCTCACTTTCACTTCTCTTTCTCGCTTCGCTCGAGCGCTCTTCGCACGCCGCCACTTCTTCTCCGGTGACCTCCTGGCGAACCCCGGCGACCTTTCGCGCCCGGAGCTCTCCGCCGTTCGGCAGCCGCCCGTACGCCAAGCCGACGCCACGGGGCCCCGCGGCTCGACGCTGCGCTCGTCGCCGCCGCGCTCTCCTCCGGTGAGGAGCGGTTCTTCCTCGCCCTTCGATCTCGGCTGGTCTTCTTCCTCCTCTTCTTCGACAATGGCCTCCGCCAGCGGGTCCTGGAGGGGCTCGTACATGAATGACGACGACATCGAGCGACTGGTGCGCCTCCGCCGGATTCCTCGGGAGGTGGTCACGCGGGCGCTCGGCGCGGAGGTGGAGCCCAAGCCGGAGCCCGGCGAGCGCGTCGTTTTCGGCGCGCACCTTGACCGTGGGCTAGGTCTGCCGGCTTCGGCCTTCTTCCGCCGGTTCCTGGACTTCTTCGGCCTGCAGCCGCACCACTTGCCGGCCAACGCGTGCGTCCTCCTTAGCTGCTATGTGGCTTTTATGGAGGGCTACGCCGGCTTGTGGCCGGACGTCGACTTCTGGAGCCGGCTCTTCTACCTCAAGTCGCAAATGACCGAGGGCCGCCTGAGGACCTGCGGCTGCGCCTCCATATATCCCCGCGCCGGCTCGCTCTTCCCGAAGATACCGACTGTCGACTCGGTGAAGAACTGGCAGATGTCGTTCTTCTACGTGAAGAACGCCAACCCAGCCTTCGACCGGATCAACCTGCCGGAGTTCAATCCGGCTCCTCCAACCACCCGGCTCAACTGGGGTCACAACGCCAAGTCGGCGGACCCGGACGCGGAGGTTAACCTCCTCTGGGACTTCCTGGGGCAGTGCGTCTCTGAGGGCCGGCTGAGCGCCGAGGACCTCCTCTGCACTTACATGGAGCGCCGGGTGATACCACTCCAGAGCCGCGTCCACAAGATCGGGCATATGTCCGGCCGGCTGGACCCGACCCGGACGTCGAAGGTGGCGCTCACCAAGGCCCAGGTTGCCCACCGGGTGAACAACATCACCAAGGCCAACATGCCGGAAGCCTGGGAGTGGGGGATGCCGCCTTACGACCGGGCCGCGCCGCCTGAGCGGGTAAGTTGTGTTTTTAGCTTGCGCTTTTCGACTTGCGGCTGCGTGGCTCGCTTGTTATTCATCTGTTCTTGTTTTCTAGATCTTCCCCCGCCAAGAGATCGAGGACGGCGACTTGGCGCACAAGGTCTGGACGGCGGATCTCGTGGATCCGGCTGACCAAGCCGGCGACCAAGCCGGTGATGACGGCCTGCCGGCGGTGCCCGACCAGGGCGGCCAAGGGGAGCACAACCCGCCGCCCTCGCCGGAGCAGCAGGAGGAGGAGGAGGTGGAGCCGGCTACGTCCACCACGGGGCCGACTCCGATCCGGGCGGTGCCTCTACGTACGAGGCCGCCTGCCGCCTCGGCGACTTCCGCGCCGAAGAAGAAGAAGCGGGCCGCCGGCGGGAGCACGGCCAGGCTGGAGGGCCAGGCCAAGAGACAGCGCCAGCAAGGGCCCAAGAAGGTCCCTGAGATGGCCGGGTAAGTCTTTTTTGTTTTCTTCGTTGTTTGATTCCTTTTCTTTCCTTGCTTTGCACTTAACTTCCTTTGTTTGTTCGACTAGGGCCGCCATAAAGTTCACCCAGGGCGGTTGAGAGCACGCGCTTTAAGTCACGAAAGGCTTCATCCGCATGCGGTGACCAGACGAACTTGTCCGCCTTCCTCATCAATTGATACAGGGGCAGTGCCTTCTCCCCCAGCCGGCTGACGAAGCGGCTCAAGGAGGCCAGGCATCCGGTGAACTTCTGGACGTCCTTGAGGCACTGCGGCAGCTCCATCTTCTCAATGGCACCGATCTTCTCCGGGTTGGCTTCGATTCCTCGCCGAGAGACGAGGTAGCCCAGGAGTTGGCCGGCCGGCACGCCGAACGTGCATTTGGCCGGGTTGAGCTTCATCCGGAATCTTCGCAGATTGGTGAAGGTTTCTCTCAAGTCATCAAGGAGGGTAGGCATCTCCTTGGTTTTTACAACGACATCATCCACGTATGCGTGAACATTTCTGCCGATTTGATCCTGCAAACACTTTTGCATGCACCTTTGGTAAGTGGCGCCTGCATTTTTCAAGCCGAATGGCATAGTCGTGTAGCAGTAAGCCCCATACATGGTAATGAACGAAGTCTTTATTTGATCATCCGGATTCAAAGGAATCTGGTGGTAGCCTGAGTAGGCATCTAGGAAAGACAACAGTTCACAGCCGGCAGTCGAGTCTATGACTTGATCTATGCGCGGCAGGGGGAAGGGGTCCTTCGGGCACGCCTTGTTGAGGCTGGTGTAGTCGATACACATGCGCCAGGAGCCGTTCTTCTTCAAAACCAGGACCGGGTTCGCCAACCAGTCCGGATGCAGCACTTCCATGATGAAGCCGGCAGCTAGGAGCCGGGCAATTTCTTCACCGATGGCCTTCCTTCGTTCTTCGGCGAAGCGCCTGAGAGGCTGCTTCACCGGCTTGGCTTCAGGCCTGACGTGGAGGTGGTGCTCAGCCAACTCCCTCGGCACACCCGGCATGTCCCTTGGAGACCATGCGAAGATGTCCCGATTCTCACGGAGGAAGCTGGTGAGCTCGCTTTCCTATTTGCTGCTCAAGCCGGCATCGATGGTGACGTACTTGTCCGGCTGGGCCGGGTCGAGCAGGATCCTCTTGGTGTTGTCGGCCGGCTGGAAGTGAGTCGTCCCAGCCGGGTTGCCCACAGCCGGCATGTCCGCTTGCGCGGCCTTAGCCAAGGCAACGGCGTCGTGGATGAGCTGCTTCTCGGTGGCGATGACCAGCGTCTGGGCCATCTTGGAGCTCTGCGTGGCGCAGTCCATGGAGCGGCGGTAGTCGCCGGCTACGGTGATGACCCCTTTAGGGCCAGGTAGCTTCATCTTCAGGTACCCATAGTGGGGCACCGCCATGAACTTGGTCAGGGCCGGCCTGCCCAGGAGCGCGTGGTAGGGACTGACGAGGTCCACCACCTCGAACTCGACGTTCTCCGTGCGGAAGTTGTCCGGCTTGCCGAACATAACCGCCAGTGTGATCCGGCCGATCGGCTGGCAGCAGTGGCCTGGCACGATGCCATGGAAGACGGTGGGGGTGGAGCGCAACTCGGCCTCCTGGATGCCCAACTTGTGGGCGGTGTCGCGGTAGAGGATGTTGATGCTGCTGCCCCCGTCGATGAGGACGCGCGAGAAGCGCACGCTGCGCCGGGTTGTGCCGATGGTGGGGTCGAGGACCATGGCGTAGCTGCCCGGCTTTGGTAGGACAGCCGGTGTGTCGCGGCGATCAAAAGTGATGGCCTGCTCTGACCAGTTTAGGTACTGGGGGACCGGCGGCATGACCGCGTTGACTTCGAGGGAACGGCGCTGCTGGCTCGTTTTGTCCTCGGGCTCGGAGGTGAAGATGATGTAGGTGGCATCCTCGGCCAGGTACCGGCCGCCATGGTGCACTTGGTTAGCCTCGTGGTGCTCGAGGTTGTTGGATTCTGCGCCGGCTTGGCCACCCGGCCCGCCGGCTGGTGGTGTTGGGGGTGGAGGCGGAAGTGGCTCGCCACTTGTCAGCCGCTTCATGAAGTGGCAGTCGCGGGTGGTGTGGTTGGAGGGGTTCTTGCCGCTGTGGTACTTGCACGGCGAGTCGAGCATCTGCTCGAAGGTGTACTTCGGCTTCCAGGGTGATGGCGTGTAACTCACACGTTCGTTGGGAACCCCAAGAGGAAGGTATGATGCGCACAGTAGCAAGTTTTCCCTCAGAAAGAAACCAAGGTTTAATCGAACCAGTAGGAGCCAAGAAGCACGTTGAAGGTTGATGGTCGCGAAATGTGATGCGGCGCAACACCAGGGATTCCGGCGCCAACTAGGAACCTGCACAACACAACCAAAGTACTTTGCCCCAACGAAACAGTGAGGTTGTCAATCTCACCGAGCTTGCTGTAACAAAGGATTAAACGTATCGAGTGGAAGATGTTTGCAAAGAAAACAGTAAAACAAGTAGATTGTATGCTATGTAAAGAATAGGACCGGGGTCCACAGTTCACTAGAGGTGTCTCTCCCATAAGATAAAAGCATGTTGGGTGAACAAATTACAGTCGGGCAATTAACAAATAGAGAAAGGCATAACAATGCATATACATGACATGGTAAATATAGTGAGATTTAATTGGGCATTACGACAAAGTACATAGACCGCCATCCAACTGCATCTATGCCTAAAAAGTCCACCTTCGAGGTTATCATCCGAACCCCTCCGAGTATTAAGTTGCAAAGCAACGAGACAATTGCATTAAGTATGGTGCGTAATGTAATCAACAACTACATCCTTAGACATAGCATCAATGTTTTATCCCTAGTGGCAACAGCACATCACAACCTTAGAACTTTCCGTCACTCGTCCCGAGTGTCAATGAAGGCATGAACCCACTATCGAGCATAAATACTCCCTCTTGGAGTTAAGAGTAAAAACTTGGCCGAGCCTCTACTAGTAACGGAGAGCATGCAAGATCATAAACAACACATGAACAATAGATTGATAATCACCATAATCATAGTACTCTCTATCCATCGGATCCCGACAAACACAACATATAGAATTACATATAGATGATCTTGATCATGTTAGGCAGCTCACAAGATCCAACAATGAAGCACAACAAGGAGAAGACGACCATCTAGCTACTGCTATGGACCCATGGTCCAGGGGTGAACTACTCACTCATCACTCCGGAGGCGACCATGGCGGTGTAGAGTCCTCCGGGAGATGAATCCCCTCTCCGGCAGGGTGCCGGAGGCGATCTCCGGAATCCCCCGAGATGGGATTCGCGGCGGCGGCGTCTCCGGAAGGTTTTCCGTATCGTGGCTCTCGGTCCTGGGGTTTTCGCGACGGAAGCTTTAAGTAGGCGGAGGGTCAACGCGAGGGGCCACACGAGGGGCCCAGGGGATAGGTCGGCGCGGCCAGGGCCTGGGCCGCGCCGGCCACCCCCCTGGCCTCCTCGTGGCCCCACTTCGTTAGGTCTTCGGTCTTCTGGAAGCTTCGTGCAAAAATAGGACCCTGGGCGAAAGTTTCGTCCAATTCCGAGAATATTTCTTTACTAGGATTTCTGAAACCAAAAACAGCAGAAAACAGCAACTGGCTCTTCGGCATCTTGTTAATAGGTTAGTTCCAGAAAATGCATAAATATGACATATAATGTGCATAAAACATGTAGGTATCATCAATAAAGTATCATGGAACATAAGAAATTATCGATACGTTGGAGACGTATCAAGCATCCCCAAGCTTAGTTCTGCTCGTCCCGAGCAGGTAAAACGATAACAAAGATAATTTCTGAAGTGACATGCCATCATAATCTTGATCATACTATTTGTAAACATATGTAATGGATGCAGCGATCAAAGCAAAGGTAATGACATGAGTAAACAACTGAATCATAAAGCAAAGACTTTTCATGAATAGTATTTCAAGACAAGCATCAATAAGTCTTGCATAAGAGTTAACTCATAAAGCAATAAATCAAAGTAAAGGTGTTGAAGCAACACATAGGAAGATTAAGTTTCAGCGGTTGCTTTCAACTTGTAACATGTATATCTCATGGATATTGTCAACATAAAGTAATATAACAAGTGCAATATGCAAGTATGTAGGAATCAATGCACAGTTCACACAAGTGTTTGCTTCTTAAGGTGGAAGGAGATAGGTAAACTGACTCAACAATAAAAGTAAAAGAATGGTCCTTCAACGAGGAAAGCATCGATTGCTGTATTTGTGCTAGAGCTTTTATTTTGAAAACATGAAACAATTTTGTCAACGGTAGTAATAAAGCATATGAGTTATGAAAATTATATCTTACAAGTTGCAAGCCTCATGCATAGTATACTAATAGTGCCCGCACCTCGTCCTACTTAACTTGGACTACCGGATCTTCGCATGCCATGTTTCAACCAAGTGTCACAAAGGGGTACCTCCATGCCGCCTGTACAAAGGTCTAAGGAGAAAGCTCGCATTTCGGATTTCTCGCTTTTGATTATTCTCAACTTAGACATCCATACCGGGACAACATGGACAACAGATAATGGACTCCTCTTAAATGCATAAGCATGTAGCAAAGTTATTATTCTCATATGAGATTGAGGATATATGTCCAAAACTGAAACTTCCACCATGGTTCATGGCTTTAGTTAGCGGCCCAATGTTCTTCTCTAACAATTTTGCATGCTCCAACCACTAAAATGATAGACCTTCGGACAAGACGGACATGCATAGCAACTCACATGATATTCAACAATAGTTGATGGCGTTCCCCGAAGCATGGTTATCGCACAACAAGCAACTTAATAAAATATAAAGTGCATAAGTACATATTCAATACTACGATAGTTTTTAAGGCTATTTTGTCCCATGAGCTATATATTGCAAAGGTGAATGATGGAATTTTAAAGGTAGCACTCAAGCAATTTACTTTGGAATGGCGGAGAAATACCATGTAGTAGGTAGGTATGGTGGACACAAATGGCATAGTAGTTGGCTCAAGGATTTTGGATGCATGAGAAGTATTCCCTCTCGATACAAGGTTTAGGCTAGCAAGGTTTATTTGAAGCAAACTCAAGGATGAACAAGTGCAGCAAAACTCACATAAAAGACATATTGTAAACATTATAAGACTCTACACTGTCTTCCTTGTTGTTCAAAACTCAATACTAGATATTATCTAGACCTTAGAGAAACCAAATATGCAAATCAAATTTTAACAAGCTCTATGTATTTCTTCATTAATGGGTGCAAAGCATATGATGCAAGAGCTTAATCATGAGCACAACAATTACCAAGTATCACATTATCCAAGACATTTTAGAATTACTACATGTAGCATTTTCCAATTCCAACCATATAACAATTTAACGAAGAAGAAACTTCGCCTTGAACATTATGAGTAAAGCCTAAGGACACATGTGTCCATATGCAACAGCGGAGCGTGTCTCTCTCCCACAAAGTGAATGCTAGGATCCATCTTATTCAAACAAAAACAAAAACGAAAACAAACCGACGCTCCAAGCAAAGAATACAAGATGTGATTGAATAAAAATATAGTTTCGGGGAGGAACCTGATGATGTTGTCGATGAAGAAGGGGATGCCTTGGGCATCCCCAAGCTTAGACGCTTGAGTCTTCTTAAAATATGCAGGGGTGAACCACGGGGGCATCCCCAAGCTTAGAGCTTTCACTCCTCTTGATCATAGTATATCATTCTCCTCTCTTGACCCTTGAAAACTTCCTTCACACCAAACTTCAAGCAAACTCATTAGAGGGTTAGTGCACAATTAATAATTCACTCATTCAGAGGTGACACAATCATTATTTTCACTTCTGGACATTGCATAATGCTACTGGACATTAATGGATCAAAGAAATAAATCCAACATAGCAAAAGAGGCAATGCGAAATAAAAGGCAGAATCTGTCAAAAACAGAACAGTCCGTAAAGACGAATTTAGTAATGGCACCAGACTTGCTCAAATGGAAAAACTCAAAACTAATGAAAGTTGCGTACATATCTGAGGATCACGCTCGTAAATTGGCAGATTTTTTCGAATTTTCTACAGGGAACTGTGCCCAGATTCGTGACAGACAGCAATGCTGTTTCTGCGCAGCGATCCCAAATATAACATCAACTTTGACATAGAAACTTTACTTGGCACAAAAACATGATAAGGAGAGGTTGCTACAGTAGTAAACAACTTCCAAGACTCAACAAAACAAAAAAATTGCTGTAGGTAAAAACATGGGTTGTCTCCCATAAGCGCTTTTCTTTAACGCCTTTCAGCTAGGCGCAGAAAGTGCAAATCAAGTAACATCAAGAGTAGAAGCATCAACATCATAACTTGTTCTAATAATAGAATCAAAAGGCAACTTCATTCTCTTTCTAGGGAAGTGTTCCATACCTTTCTTGAGAGGAAATTGATATTTAATATTACCTTCCCTCATATCAATAACAGCACCAACAGTTCGAAGAAAAGGTCTTCCCAACACAATTGGACAAGATGCATTGCATTCGATATCCAAGACAACAAAATCAACGGGGACAAGGTTATTGTTAACCGTAATATGCACATTATCAATCCTCCCCAAAGGTTTCTTTTTAACATTATCGGCAAGATTAACATCCAAATAACAATTCTTCAATGGTGGCAAGTCAAGCATATCATAAATCTTTTTAGGCATAACGAAATACTTGCACCAAGATCACATAAAGCATTACATTCAAAGTCATTGAATTTCATTTTAATGATGGGCTCCCAACCATCCTCTAACTTTCTAGGAATAGAAGTTTCAAGTTTTAGTTTCTCTTCTCTAGCTTTTATGAGAGCATTTGTAATATGTTTTGTAAAGGCTAAATTTATAGCACTAGCATTAGGACTTTTAGAAAGTTTTTGTAAGAACTTTATAACTTCAGAGATGTGGCAATCATCAAAATCTAAATCATTATGAGCTACAGCAATGGGATCATTGTTCCCAAGGTTGGAAAAAATTTCAGCAGTTTTATCACAAGCAGTTTCAGCAGTTTTAGCAATTTCGAGTGCGTTTTGTACGCTTTGCACTAGGAGTAGAAACATTGCCAACACCAATTATTTTACCATTGATAGTAGGAGGTGCAGCAACATGTGAAGAATTAGCATTACTAGTGGTGGTAATAGTCCAAACTTTAGCTACATTATTCTCTTTAGCTAGTTTTTCATTTTCTTCTCTATCCCACCTAGCTCGCAGTTCAGCCATTAATCTTATATTCTCATTAATTCTAACTTGGATAGCATTTGCTGTAGTAGTAATCTTATTATCAATATCATCAGGTTTAGCAGCCATTTTATTAATTAAAGAAGATTGTGATGCAGACATGTATGAGATTCGGGTTTCAAGCATTTGAAATTTTAGTTTGCAGACCAGAAATCTCCCTATTCAAGTTTTCAAGTTGATTTCCTATATTTCTTAACAAGGTAGATTGTTCATTTATGGTTTTAGTAAACAATTGATTTTGCTCATATTGTGATTGCATAAAGTTTTTAGTGGATCTTTCAATTCCTAGCATCCTTTCCTCATATCTACCATAATCATTACCACTAGCAGGAGGATATGGCCTATAGTTATTACCAGAGTTGTTCCTATAAGCATTGTTGTTGAAATTATTATTTTTAATGAAATTCACATCAACATTTTCTTCTTGAGCAACCAATGAAGCTAAAGGAACATTATTTGGATCTACATTAGATCTACCATTCACAAGCATAGACATAATCACATCAATCTTATCATTCAAGGAAGAGGTTTCTTCAACAGAATTTACCTTCTTACCTTGTGGAGCTCTTTCCGTGTGCCATTCTGAGTAATTTATCATCATATTATCAAGAAGTTTTGTAGCCGCCCCCAATGTGATGGACATAAAGGTACCTCCAGCAGCTGAATCCAATAAATTCCGCGAAGAAAAATTTAGTCCTGCATAGAAGGTTTGGATGATCATCCAAGTAGTCGAGTCCATGGGTTGGGCAATTCTTTACCAAAGTTTTCATTCTCTCCCAAGCTTGAGCAACATGTTCAGTATCTAATTGTTTAAAATTCATTATGCTACTTCTCAAAGATATAATTTTAGCGGGAGGATAATATCTACCAATAAAAGCATCCTTGCATTTAGTCCATGAATCAATACTATTCTTAGGCAAAGATAGCAACCAATCTTTAGCTCTTCCTCTTAATGAGAAAGGAAACACTTTCAATTTAATAATATCACCATCTACATCTTTATACTTTTGCATTTCACAAAGTTCAACAAAATTATTGAGATGGGCAGCAGCATCATCAGAACTAACACCAGAAAATTGTTCTCTCATAACAAGATTTAGTAAAGCAGGTTTAATTTCAAAGAATTCTGCTGTAGTAGCAGGTGGAGCAATAGGTGTGCATAGGAAATCATTATTATTTGCATTTGTGAAGTCACACAACTTAGTATTTTCAGGGGTATTCATTTTAGTGACGGTAAATAAAACAAACTAGATGAAGTAAATGCAAGTAACTAATTTTTTTGTGTTTTTGATATAGAGAGCAAGACAGTAAATAAAGTAAAACTAGCAACTAATTTTTTTGTGTTTTGATTTAGTGCAGCAAACAAAGTAATAGATAAAATAAAGCAAGACAAAAACAAAGTAAAGAGATTGAGAAGTGGAGACTCCCCTTGCAGCGTGTCTTGATCTCCCCGGCAACGGCGCCAGAAAATTATGCTTGATGGCGTGTAACTCACATGTTCGTTGGGAACCCCAAGAGGAAGGTATGATGCGCACAGTAGCAAGTTTTCCCTCAGAAAGAAACCAAGGTTTAATCGAACCAGTAGGAGCCAAGAAGCACGTTGAAGGTTGATGGTCGCGAAATGTGATGCGGCGCAACACCAGGGATTCCGGCGCCAACTAGGAACCTGCACAACACAACCAAAGTACTTTGCCCCAACGAAACGAGTGAGGTTGTCAATCTCACCGGCTTGCTGTAACAAAGGATTAAACGTATCGAGTGGAAGATGTTTGCAAAGAAAACAGTAAAACAAGTAGATTGTATGCTATGTAAAGAATAGGACCGGGGTCCACAGTTCACTAGAGGTGTCTCTCCCATAAGATAAAAGCATGTTGGGTGAACAAATTACAGTCGGGCAATTAACAAATAGAGAAAGGCATAACAATGCATATACATGACATGGTAAATATAGTGAGATTTAATTGGGCATTACGACAAAGTACATAGACCGCCATCCAACCGCATCTATGCCTAAAAAGTCCACCTTCGAGTTATCATCCGAACCCCTCCAGTATTAAGTTGCAAAGCAACGGACAATTGCATTAAGTATGGTGCGTAATGTAATCAACAACTACATCCTTAGACATAGCATCAATGTTTTATCCCTAGTGGCAACAAGCACATCACAACCTTAGAACTTTCTGTCACCGTCCCAGGTGTCAATGAAGGCATGAACCCACTATCGAGCATAAATACTCCCTCTTGGAGTTAAGAGTAAAAACTTGGCCGAGCCTCTACTAGTAACGGAGAGCATGCAAGATCATAAACAACACATGAACAATAGATTGATAATCACCATAATCATAGTACTCTCTATCCATCGGATCCCGACAAACACAACATATAGAATTACATATAGATGATCTTGATCATGTTAGGCAGCTCACAAGATCCAACAATGAAGCACAACAAGGAGAAGACGACCATCTAGCTACTGCTATGGACCCATGGTCCAGGGGTGAACTACTCACTCATCACTCCGGAGGCGACCATGGCGGTGTAGAGTCCTCCGGGAGATGAATCCCCTCTCCGGCAGGGTGCCGGAGGCGATCTCCGGAATCCCCCGAGATGGGATTCGCGGCGGCGGCGTCTCCGGAAGGTTTTCCGTATCGTGGCTCTCGGTATCGGGGTTTTCGCGACGGAAGCTTTAAGTAGGCGGAGGGTCAACGCGAGGGGCCACACGAGGGGCCCAGGGGATAGGTCGGCGCGGCCGGGGCCCGGGCCGCGCCGGCCACCCCCTGGCCTCCTCGTGGCCCCACTTCGTTAGGTCTTCGGTCTTCCGGAAGCTTCGTGCAAAAATAGGACCCCGGGCGAAAGTTTCGTCCAATTCCGAGAATATTTCTTTACTAGGATTTCTGAAACCAAAAACAGCGAAAAACAACGAATCGGCTCTTCGGCATCTTGTTAATAGGTTAGTTCCAGAAAATGCATAAATATGACATATAATGTGCATAAAACATGTAGGTATCATCAATAAAGTATCATGGAACATAAGAAATTATCGATACGTTGGAGACGTATCACAGGGCCGGTCCGTCTGCTTCTGGCGCCGGCTTCCGCCAGCCGCCGCGTGGTCTGACACGGCTGCCACGTGGGCGGAGCCGTACCGGCGGTCCGGCTGGTCGCTGTGCCTCTTGCCGCGGTAATTGTCCCGCCGGCTGCCGTGGTGGCCACCCTCGGCCGGCTTGTGCTCAGCCGGCTTGTTATTCTCCCGCCTGGATGGAGCCGGCGAAATCTCGGCCGGCGTGGCGCTGGTTGCTTCAGCCAGCGCGTACTTATCTGCGATGGCCATCAGGGCAGCCATCGTCTTGGGTTCGCTGCGGTGCAGTTTGTGCCACAACATAGTGTTAGGCCGGCAGCCGGCCATGAAGAAGCCGACTGCCTGGATCTCGTGCACGCCCTCGCAGGAGTTGCGTATTTCGCACCAGCGCGTTAGGTATGCACGATCCGTCTCGTCCGCGCCCTGCTTGCACGTCTCAAGCTGCTGGGGGCGACCCGGCCGGCGGTAGGTGCCGGTGAAGTTGCTGATGAAGGCGTCCTCGAAGTCGAGCCAGCCGTTGATGCTGCCGGCTGGCAGGTTGTTGAGCCATGTGCGGGCGGAGCCGAGCAGCATGAGGGGGGAGTAGCGCACGGCCCGGCGCTTGTTGCCTTTGGCGATGCCGACCGCAGGTGGAGTAGTCCCGCAGCCGGTCCTCCGGCTTGGTCGTGCCGTCGTACTTGGGCGTGTCGCGGGGAGCCGGAAGCCGTCGATCATGGGCTCGTTGAGGATCCGCGGCCCGAAGCACTTGGGGCCGGCTGGCCCTTCTTCCTCCGCGATGCGGGATTCGACCAGCCGGTCGAGGCGATCTCTCGGCGTCGGGCTGGCTCGACGCGCGGGCCCAGCCGGGAGCGGGCCGGCTGGCGCTGGCCACTGGCCTCTGGAGCCGCGCGGTGCTTGATGGTGGATGGCCTCTCGTACTCTTCTTCGTCGTGCCGGCTTGATGATGGCCGGCTGCGGCCGCTGTTGCCACTGTGCGGCCGGCTTGTGCGGCTGGATCCTGCGTGGGTGTTCCGGGAGTCGCCGCGCCGGCTTGGTGCGGGGGAGGCGGACTCGGCCGTGTCCCTCGGACCGTCCCGATCGTTGCCTGCAGCGCCACGAGCGTGAGAAGCTCTGGGGGCATGGGCGTACCTGGGATCCTTGGTCAGCCGGTTGGCCGCCTTCAGCAGCCTCGGCTCACCCGCTCGGTTTGGCGGCGTAACTCGCGCCTTCGAGGCCGCGCAGCTCCTCCGCGGCAGCTTCAGCCGCGAGCATGTTCTTGTCGGGGGTGTTGTAGATGGGTTGCTCCGCAGACGGAGCCGGCGATGCTGCGCCGTCCCGGGCGATCTCTGCGCCCAGGCCGCCTCCTCTCCGGCGGATCTGGCCGGCTCGGCTTGGGTTGTCGCCGGCGGGCGTGAGGCCGTGAGCGCGGTTGAACTCGCGCTGGGTGATCTCCCACTGGCGCTTTGCGGCAGCCAGTTCTTCTGTTTGCCTGAGGAGGAGCTGGCGGTGCTCCTCCAGATCCTTCTCGATGGTGGTGGGGTCGGCGCCAGGCGTGAGCGGGGTGCTCAGCTTTGCCCGGACTTCCTCCAGCCGGGACGGTGGTGGCGGCGCCTTTGCGCCCGAGGCGGATGCGCCGGCAGCGGCTTCGCGCTCCAGCACTGGCCCACGGATGCGCGTGGATTTGCCCCCGGCGTCGTCGCCGGTGGCCATGACCTCCTGCATGATGCAGGGGCCGGGGGTGGTGAGGCTGGCGCCGGCTCCAGGGGGAGGGCTTGCGCAGCGCACGATCTCGCGCGGGTAGCGCGGTGGTGCAACGGTGGCGACGTAGACGTCGAAGCCGCCGAAGCTGATGATGTTGCCGCCGGCAGGGAATGGCCGGTCGGCGAAGCAGCCAGCGTTGTCGCTGACGCAGTCGAGGGAGCCGAATCTCCAGACCAAGCCTCGAAGCGACCCTCTCGCCGGTGGTGGTGGTGAGGCCCGTCCGGATGAAGACACCGGCCGCGGACGCTGAAGGCCCCACGGTGGGCGCCAAATGTCGTGGTATCGTCATGACATATGCCATAGGGTGGCTAATCGATGTGGTTCCTTGTGGTCTCACGGCGGTATCCGGATGCGGGTATGGGCACGAGCGACACGGCGACGTACCCGGGTTCGAGGCCCTCCGATGGAGGTAACACCTCTACTCCTGCTATGAATGTATATGGCAGTATCACAGTACAATGGTGCTCCTTGAGCTGTATCCGGCTGCTCCTGGGAGGCTAAGGTAGACGAAGGTCTCTCTCATAGGGCAGCTCTAAGACTAGTGAAATGAGAACTGATCGATCCTCCCCCGCACGAGGGGGGTAGCCCGGCTTATATAGGCACCGGTACTTTACATATAAGTCCCTAGAGTCTAGTGGCCAGCATGGCCGGCTTCGGCTCCCGTCCCTTCCCGAGGCGCTGACATCAGGGAGCCGTTGAGCGTAGTGGCACGTCCCATCCGCCTGCTCAGGTCAGCGGCGTGGGAGGTGCTGTCGTTGTCGTCATCATGCTCTGTAGCGCGTACGGTCCGACGTACGCCATGATGGCCTGTCTGGCGCGTGGCACTGCTGCTCTACAGTGCCCCGTACTTTACGGGAGATGAGGTCAGCGTGGACCTTTGAACCCGGCTCACCTACCCAGTTCCTTCCAGTGCAAGACTCGCTAGCCTCGAGTCGGTCTGAGGTACAAACCCCAGTCGGATATGGCTTGTGGAAGCCGGCCCAGCTACAGCGTTGAAGGCCGCAGCCAGGCCGACTAGGACTTAGAGCCAGCCGGCTCCCGAGGCAGCCGGCCACGGCTCCAGCCGGCTGCTCCTCAGCCGGCCTTTGCCGCGAGCCGGCCAACCTCAAGCCGGCCGCTCCGCGTCCATTGCCCTACCCGGGGTCTTCCCCCCGACACTAGTGGTTGAAGCGCAAATTGGAGGATTCAAGATGAGCAAAGTTTTTATGGATGGTGGAAGTGGGCTCAACTTGATATTCCTCGACACAATCAAAACCATGGGAATTACGATGAGGATTCTAGAAGAGACAGACACCTGTTTTCATGGGATCCTCCCCACGTCACCAGCTTACTCTATTGGCAAAGTTTTCCTGAACGTTGTCTTTGGTAAACCTGACAACTTCAGGAAGGAAAAGATCGAATTCGAAGTAGTGAATTGGGAATCGCAGTACCACGCTATACTTGGAAGATCAGCTTATGCCAAGTTCATGGCTGTGCCACATTATGCATACCTCAAGCTGAATATGCCTGGGAACAACGGGACAAACATCACAGTACATGGAAGTTTTTCACGCTCAGACAATTGTGATCGTGAGTTTCAGAAGATTGCTGCAAAGTTTGGGCTCCGGCAGGAGGCTGTCGACCTCCCTTCAAAATTTTTGGCACACGATGACAGGGAAGATGAACACGCCAGGAAGACGAAAAAGAAGCCAGCTGACCTGGATACAGAGGTCGCTGCAGTAAAAACTTCGGCAGCTGATGGCACTGCAGTTTCTGAAGAAAACAAATCCCTGGCAATCACCTAGAATCCTGACGAGATCGGTGAGGCTTCCAAAACTGCGGGCGCGGTGGACAAGCTTGAAGACAAGGAGAATCCTCCTCTCGTTTAGGCACAGAAGACAAGGAGAATCCCTCCTTTCGTTTAAAAGACGGCTAGTATTTCGTTTTTCTCGTTTTTAGGCAGGGTGCTTTCTCATCCCTTAGCTATTTGCTTACGATATTAATAAAAACTTGAGTTTCGTTTCTCTGAAGCATTGCAGTAACTCGGGTCACCCGAACAACATCATCTGAACCTCGTTTTGCATATTGTGGCAAACGGAGGCGCGTTGGAAAAACACGTCTAGTAATTGCACTTTAAAGCCTCTGAAACTACGAGTGCTATAAGGCAAAACTGACGAAGATCGTACCCTTTCGCTATAGATGCCTCAACGAGTGCCGTAAATAGCAAGGAACAAGAAACAAATAAGTTAAATGACCCACACTCGGTACATTACTTATGGAAGTGCCAAAGAGCGACGGAGTCATCGGCAGAGTTGGTACTCCCAATATATTCGGGAGCCGCTGTCAAGACATACATCGGTTGAAAGCAAAGTTGCACATACAACGGGTTTAGCAAGACCCGCAACGCGAGCTGATCACTCGAAATAATTTGCTGACCAACGAATACACATACATTTCCATGAGCGATCAAGATTCTCTCCCTCAAAATTTGCCAACGGCATTAGCATAGTAACAAAGCATCTACATGCAGTTTAAACACAAAACAACCTTTGAAACTAGAATAACTAAAAAGACTCTTATCTATAGTCTAAGAATAACCCTGAACTACTCGTGCGGAGTTTCTCTTTCTTCAGGTGTCTTCGAGTCCTGTTCAAGTTTGTCGACAATCATATTGGCAGGAAGCAACACCTTCGGGTACAGAAGTTCTAAATCACATGTCACTTTGGCAATCGAAAGCAGATTCGCTGAAGGATAACGAGCAAGAACAAGGGATAGTGTAAATGTGGCCCCTGCAAAAACCTGAGCACGAACCAAGTCTCGGATTTTCCTGGCATTACTAAACTATGACATCAAAGTTAGCAACGTGGGAGGAACTGCATTCAGAGGAAACATTGTCTTCCAGATCACTCTCAGTGCTTTGTAAACCTTGTCGAAGAAGCGATGCACTTGTTGAACCCGGTCTTGGAATTTGGCGACAGTCAAAGCTTTTGCTTGTTCCCTCCAGAACACTTCATCTCCCGATGATAGTTGGGTCAGCGCATGTACACGCTCTTGTATGCGCTTGTTTTCTTCAGCCTTGTTTAGAGCTATGACTAGCAAAAGAACAAGCAGACGATGAGAGAGTACAGTTCAAGAAAAAGATAAAGCAAGAGGTTGGGGCACTCACAGTTTAAACTTTCAGCGGCCTTGTGCAATTCAGTCAGCGCGTAGCGCTCAGTGTCAACCGCAAGCTCGTTCTTCTTATTAACAATGGCAGCTAGGGCATAAGTGTTGTGCATGTCCCTTACCATTTGTGTGACTCGATCCCTCATACGCTGGAGCCGATCACTTTCAGGAAGGGCACTCGAAGAATCGTCAACGAAGGAAGGCACAGGATAAACCTGCAAAAATTGTTGAAATGCGCGATGGATTACATAGAGTCAGCATGGAAAAATTACTCCCATCGGGAGCAAGCAAATACAATTACTATAGCAAAAGATATGCTGGCAACATTGCCAACATAAAATTCATTACAACTGCATGAGTTTTATAAAAAGATATTGTTCAATCAATCAAAGATACAAGGCTCAGGGGGCTTGGGTTTGGTTCGATAAACTAGGACCAGCCGATGACTTTTTCGTCTCAACTAACTCAAGGAGCTGACGAGCGCATATAAGGGCCGAGGCTTTGAAAGCACCCAGATCAACGAATTTTCCGCCGGGTCCCTTTGGCAGCTCTTTGGACATTTCTTCAATACTCTCCTTGAAGCCGTGACCCATCATAAGTTGAAAGGCTAGGAGGGTGTCGTACGTACGCAAAGTGCGTTTGAATACCTCGATAACCTTCCTGGTGTTGACGGCAAAAGCGTCGATCAGTTGGCCAAGAGTCTTGTCCTGGCTGATCTTGGGAAAAATCATTGAGTGGATCCGCGCCATGGCTCCCTTGCCCTTGTGAAGAAGATCTTGCACAAGCTGATGGGACGCGAGCGTCATCGATAAAGCGTTTGAAGGAGAATTGCTCGGGACCTTGTCCAGAGCCTCGACGGGGATGTCGGCAGCCCCTGAGAAGAATAAAAGCATGAAGAAGACATTAATACAAGAACCAATGTTTGCAAAGGTAATAATCAACAAGGGTGCAAGAGGAACATTACTGAGCAAAGCCAGGGAGGACTGGCGAAGAAGTTCATCCTTCTCCAATGCCCGAGGCTCGACAGTAAACTTGGCTGCTTCTTCATCCTTGAGCCTCTGCTTCAGCTCTTTGAGCTCCTCCTTCAAAGTGTCGATTTCTGTGCGAGCCTCGGCAGCAATTTTTATTACGCCTTCCAACTTTGAGGAGGAGGACTCGACCTCCTTCTGCAGCTGCGCCTTGTCAACCTCCAAGGAAGCGTAGTGGGAGGCGAAAGATTCCAAAGAAGAGATCACAACTCGCAGGTCCTTGAAGATAAAGAGAAAAGTTTTACCGAATGATGTATGTAAGGCCTATTCGGAAGTTATTAAGCTAAATGGAGAGAAGACTTACAGGCTTTCCAGAAGGAGGAGCTGATGCAACGTCAGTCGAAGGAATATTCTTCCCTTTGGAAAGGGAGGAAGCAGTCGACATTTGGGCCACGGGAATTGTAGCAGGGGCCGAAGCCTCAGAAGCTGCAAGATCCGACGGGGCGGCTCCGGTTTTAGACTTCTTGGGCGGCGGCGATGAAGTCTTCATCACTATGGAAGCAAGTGGTTTGCAGAATTAAAACAGAGAACGGCAGAGGCAAAAATAAAGGAAAAGCAAGGACTTACAGGTCCCAAAGATCATCTTCATCGGCGAAACCGCCGGATGACCTCTTCGAAGGCAAAGCTTCGGCTTCCTCCGCAGCTGCATCAACAAAGGCAGCATGATCTGCGTCATCATCGTGCATTGATCCCGCTGTGGCTAATGTCATCGGCTGAAGATTTGGGATCGATAAGGATGGCTTCAGGATTTATTGGGTCATCGTGCTCGGCTTCCGAGCTCGTGTTTCCTTCGGTATGAATCCCCATGGGGACTGAGGAATCTCCCCTTTCGGAAGTATCATTTGGCAAGTCTTGCGCATAATCAGGATTTATGAGACTCTGTCAAAGGAAAAGCAAATAAGAACAACGGCAGTTGCATTAACCAAGAAAAATAGTACAATGAGAATGTGAGAGCAAGGGATTACCTCGGTTGGTGGGTGATCAGCATCAAAAGGTATATGAGAAGATATGAGAGGAATCGAGTCTTCCTGACTGAAGTGAGTGAGACGACGAACTTCATCAAGTAACTCTTTTTCAGATAGTTCGGCAGCATTTATCCTAGTCTCGTCCTTGGGACCCGAATACAACCACATCGGGTGAGCTCTGACCATGATTGGCTGGACTCGACGTTTCAAGAATACAGCAGCTACTTCTGTGCCTATCATGGTTTGGCCATCGGCTCCTTTGATCCGCAGGAATCTGGCAAAAAATCTATCGACTGCTGGTTTTTCGTCGGGTGAATGGGTATTTTTCCTAGATTGTTAGGGCTTGGCTTCGAGAACATCGGAAAAGCGAGGAAGCTGAAGGTCGGCAGTCGAAGAGTCTCTAATGTAGAACCACTTCAGCCTCCACCCTTGTACAGACTCCCTCATTGGGAAATTGAAGTACTTCACTTCCTTGCGGGCAATAAAACCAACTCCACCAATAACGAAGGATCCGCCACTACTGTTGTCCCTTTTCACGAAGAAGATTTTCTTCCATAGGATGAAGTGTGGTTTGATGCCCAAGAATGATTCGCAGAGAGTTATAAAAACGGCAAGATGGAGGATAGAGTTGGGAGTTAACTGCCATAACTGGATCTCATAAATTTGAAGGAGATGACGAAGGAATTTGTGGGCAGGAAGCGAAAGACCTCGGTGCAAAAAAGATAAGAACATCACGGTAAAACCAGCAGGGGGATTAGGCCGTGAAATCGTACCTGGCAGAATGAAATTTCCCTCCTCGAAAGGGATATATCCAAGGCTTTTTGCCTTCTTCTCATCTCGCTTTGTAGTGGTGGAAGCAGGCCAGTCGCTGGGGGCGGACCCAGCAGCGGAGCTCGATGGCGCTGGTGGCGCCGGAGCTAGAGGAGGAACATGGGAAGCGCTCCTTTTAGGAGGGTTTGTACCAAATCTGGCGGCGACGCCGCTGCTCGTAGCATCAATAGCGGTGGTGGAGGTCCTCTTCTTCCCCATCTTGCAGGATTCGCAAGGGATCTAGTTTTCGTGGCGGCGGCGCAGTAGTTTTGGGAGCAGGAGATGGATGAGGAAGGAAAAATTGCAATAATGAAAGCATGGAGAGAAGGAAATTTGCCACGGAAGGTTATAAGATGAAGAGCCAAAGGTCAAACGAACACGTGTCCCCAATTTGCTGAAAGAGTCTCTTTTTCATCAGCAAATCGCGGGAATCGAGGAGCCGTTTTGGTAACCGCGCATGAGAAGCGGCTTTTCCTTGAAAAACAGGACCACACAGGAGTAGGATGGGCCCGACAGGTCGTGTCTTTTCATGTCAGGACTGCGTCAGTAGTGATGTCATCACTGACCTCATAAAGATCAATCAAGGAGTCGAAGAAAAAAAACTGTCGAGTGATCAACTTGAGTCTACGCGCGGATTGCAAGCATCCGTGCCCAGACTCGGGGGCTACTCCCATCGGGAGCGCAAGACGCGCACCCAATAAATATGGACTTGAAGATTTTTTTCTTTTCCATAAAGAAGATCGTGAAGAAGCATTTGAAGAAAAGAACAGTATGTTTGGCTCGAGTCTACACTCGGCCACAAGCGCTCGTGCCCAGACTCGGGGGCTACTCCCATCGGGAGCGCAAGACGCGCACCCGATAAAAGTTTTTGTCATTCCAGGATCATGCCCGGGGACTTGATTCTGTGTAGGGTAATGTTGTTTTGTCAACGGCAGTTACCAAGCAAAAGCTGGGCACGTTACTCATTATCCTTTACGCATTTGGGAGAACACAAGCCTCGATATGAATTTATCAGATGGTTTATGAAGACCTGCACGAAACTTTGGCAGAGGAAACATTCGAGTAGTACAACTTGAGTCTACACACGGATTACAAGCATCCGTATATAGACTCGGGGGCTACTCCCATCGGGAGCGCTGGACGCGCACCCGATAAAAGAAGGTGAAGCTGTTACAAGATGGACAAGAACAATCAAGGGAGAAGAACGTTCAGTGGAGGCATGCTTTAGTCTCTACCAGAAAAATCTTCGGCTAGACACTCGGAGACTACTGACGTGGGCATTACCCTTCGGGTAACCGACATTGCCCTATCCTGTACAGCTCAACTGGAGGCCCATGAAGATACTCGACGGCAAGGTGGGCCGCTAGGACGGTGCTGGAGAAGATTCCTTGGAGTACAAGACGAAGAGCCGAACAAGGAAAGTTTAGTACTAGGTCTTTTGTAAACCTAGTCGTACCCGGATAGATCTCTTGAGACCTGGCCTCCTATATAAAGGCCAGGAGAGGGACTGCCGAGGGACACGTTCAATCTTAGCAACTTTAGCCACCAGAAGTCTAGAGCTAGGTTGCCGTAGCACTTAGCTTCTTGATGAGATCACAGCCGAAACCTTCGGCACCCCATTGTAACCCGATATTCTCATAATCAAGATCAGACAGGCAGGACGTAGGGGTGTTACCTCATCGAGGGCCCTGAACCTAGGTAAATTGCTCTCCCCGCTTGTCTGTTAACCGATGTCTCGTGTCAGCCTACAGGATTCCATCAACCCTAAGCCCCAATCGGAGGGCATTGTCGAGGAGCACCCTCGTCATGGTTCGATAACCTTGGTTTCTTACTGAGGGAAAACTCGCTGCTGTACTCATCATACCTTCCTCTTGGGGTTCCCAACGGACGTGTGCTTTACCGTCACAAGCAGCTACTTTTCTGGCGCCGTTGCCGGGGAGATCAAGACACGCTGCAAGGGGAGCCTCTCACACCCAATCTCTTTACTTTGTTTATTGTCTTGCTTTATTTTATTTTCTGTCTTGTTTGCTTTCTTTATATCAAAAGCACACAAAAATTAGTTACTTGTTTTACTTTATTTAATTTGGTTTTTCTTTGTTTATTTTTATTATTGCTAAAATGAATACTCCTGAGAATACTAAGTTGTGTGACTTCACTAGCACAAATAATAATGATTTCATATGCACTCCTATTGCTCCACCTTCTACTACAGCAGAATTTTATGAAATTAAACCTGCTTTACTAAATCTTGTTATGAGAGAGCAATTTTCTAGTGTTAGTACTGATGATGCTGCTGCCCATCTTAATAATTTTGTTGAACTTTGTGAAATGCAAAAGTATAAGGATATATATGGGGATATTATAAAACTGAAATTGTTTCCTTTCTCCTTGAGAGGAAGAGCCAAAGAGTGGTTGCTATCTTTGCCTAAAAATAGTATTAATTCATGGACTAAATGTAAAGATGCTTTCATTGGAAAATATTATCCTCCTGCTAAAATTATATCTTTGAGAAGTAGCATTATGAATTTTAAGCAATTGGATAATGAACATGTTGCCCAAGCATGGGAGAGAATGAAATCTTTGGTAAAGAATTGCCCTACCCATGGACTAACTACTTGGATGATCATCCAAACCTTTTATGCAGGATTAAAATTTTCTTCAAGGAACCTATTGGATTCAGCTGCTGGAGGTACTTTTATGTCCATCACTTTGGGTGCTGCAACAAAGCTTCTTGATGATATGATGATCAACTACTCTAAATGGCACACTGAAAGAACTCCTCCAGGTAAGAAGGTAAATTCTGTTGAAGAAACCTCTTCCTTGAGTGATAAGATTGATGTTATTATGTCTATGCTTGTTAATGGTAGATCTAATGTTGATCCTAATAATGTTCCTTTAGCTTCATTGGTTGCTCAAGAAGAGCAGGTTGATGTGAATTTCATTAAAAATAATTTCAACGACAATGCTTATAGGAATAATTTTGGTAACAACAACTATAGGCCATATCCTTCTAATAGTGTTAATGGCTATGGTAATTCTTACAACAATAGTAGGAGTCTACCCTCTGATATTGAAGTCATGCTTAAAGAATTTATTAGTACACAAACTGCTTTTAACAAATCTGTTGAGGAAAAGTTTGGTAAAATTGATGTTCTTGCTTCTAAGGTTGATAGTCTTGCTCTTGATGTTGATCTTTTGAAACTGAAAGTTATGCCTAATGAAGTTAAAGATACTAAGTCATTTGCTAAAGCAAATGCTATCCAAGTTTGAATTAATGACAATATTAGAATGATGGCTGAATTGCATGCTAGGTGGGAAAGAGAAGAAAAACTTGCTAAAGAGAATAATATAGCTAGAGTTTGGACTATTACCACCACTAGTAATGTTGATGCTTCACATGTTGCTAAACCTCCTACTATCAATGGTAAAATAATTGGTGTTGGCAATGTTTCTACTTCTACTAAAAAGTGTGCAAAATTGCCTGACACTGCTGAAACTGGTTGTGATAAAAGTGCTGAAATTTTTTAGAGTGTTGGGGACAATGGTCCCATTGCTGTAGATCATAATGGTTTTGATTTTTATAATTTTCATATTTCTGAAGTTATTAAGTTCTTGCAAAAACTTGCTAGAAGTCCTAATGCTAGTGCTATAAACTTGGCCTTCAAAACATATTACAAATGCTCTCATTAAAGCTAGGGAAGAGGAATTAAAACTTGAAGCTTCTATCCCTAGGAAGTTGGAAGATGGTTGAGAGCCCATCATTAAAATGAAGGTCAATGATTTTGGTTGTCATGCTTTATGTGATCTTGGTGCAAGTATTTCTGTTATGCCTAAGAAACTTTATGATATGCTTGACTTGCCACCTTTGGAATATTGTTATTTGGATGTTAATCTTGCTGATAATTCTATAAAGAAACCTTTGGGGAGAATTGACAATGTTCACATTACGGTTAACAATAACCTTGTCCCCATTGATTTTGTTGTTTCGGATATTGAATGCAATGCATCTTGTCCTATTGTTTTGGGAAGACCCTTTCTTCGAACCGTTGGTGCTATTATTGATATGAAAGAAGGAAATATTAAATATCAATTCCCTCTTAAGAAAGGTATGGAACACTTCCCTATAAAGAGAATGAAGATTCCTTTTGATTCTATTATTAGAACAAATTATGATGTTGATGCTTCTTCTCTTGATGTTACTTGATTTTCACTTTCTGCGCCTAGCTGAAAGGCGTTAAAGAAAGTGCTTATGGGAGACAACCCATTATTTTATTTCTGCAATTTTTGTTTTATATTTGAGTCAAGGTGCTTTTTACTACTGTAGCAATACCTTTGTATCTTTATTTTCTTGCATTGTTGTGCCAAGTAAAGTCTTTGATAGAAAGTTGATACTAGATTTGGATTTCTGCGCAGAAACCGATTTTTTGCTGTCATGACTTTGAGTTTTTCTCACTGTAGAAGAATCTAAAAATTCTGAAAAAATTCATGAGTGATCCTCAGATATGTACGCAACTTTCATTCAACTTAAGATTTTCCATCTGAGCAAGTTAAGTGCCTCGAAAAAATTCGTCTTTACGGACTGTTCGGTTTTGACAGATTCTGCCTTTTATTTTGCATTGCCTCTTTTACTGTGTTTGAGTGGATTTCTTTGCTCCATTAAATTTCAGTAGCCTTGGGTAATGTCCAGAAGTGTTGGGAATGATTGTGTCCTTGCTGAACATGTGAATATTTTATTATGAACTAACCCTCTAATGAGATTGCTTTGAGTTTGGTGTGAAGGAAGTTTTCAAGGATCAAGAAAGGAGGATGATATAATATGATCAAGAAGAGTGAAAAGTCTAAGCTTGGGGATGCCCCCGTGGTTCATCCCTGCATATTTCAAGAAGACTCAAGCGTCTAAGCTTGGTGATGCCCAAGGCATCCCCTTCTTCATCAAAACTTATCAGGTCACCTCTAGTGAAACTATATTTTAATTCAGTCATATCTTATGTGCTTTACTTGGAGCGTCTGTGTGCTTTTATTCTCGTTTGTTATTTTAGTTTTATTAATAAATCGGATCCTAACATGATTGTGCGGGAGAGAGACACGCTCCGCTTTTTCATTTGAACACTTGTGTTCTTCGTTTCGTTTTTCATGTTCATGGCGAAAGCTGAAAGCCGCATCACTTATACTTATTGTTATTTGGTTGGAAATAGAAAATACTTCATGTGGTAATTGGTATATTGTCTTGAATAATTTGATACTTTACAATTGTTTTGAGCTCTCAAGTAGATCATGTTTAATCTCTTGCATCATGTAGTTTAAATCTATTAGTGGAGAACTACCGTAGAGCTTGTTGAAATTTGGTTAGCATGATTGGTCTCTCTAAGGTCTAGATATTTTCTGGTAAAAGTGTTTCAGCAACAAGGAAGACAGTGTAGAGTCTTATAATGCTTGCAATATGTTCTTGTGTAAGTTTCGCTGTACCGATTTATACTTGTGTTTGCTTCAAACAACCTTGCTAGCCAAAGCCTTGTACTGAGAGGAAATGCTTCTCGTAAATCCAAAATCTTGAGCCAAAACCTATGCCATTTGTGTCCACCATAACTACCTACTACGTGGTATTTTTCTGCCATTCCAAAGTAAATTGCTTGCGTGCTACCTTTAAAACCTTTCAAAAATTCGTTCCTTGTTTTTGCAATATATAGCTCATGGGAAAGTAGCCTAAAAAACTATTGTGGTAAGGAATATGTATTTTGTGTATCTTAATTCTTTTTATTTGCTTGTTGAGCGGTAACCATGTTATCTGGGGACGCCATCAACCTGTCACACCTTTGTTGAATATCATGTGAGTTGCTATGCATGTTCGTCTTGTCTAAAGTAAGGGAGATTTGTCATGAGTTGAAATGATTCGAGTATGCATATTGTTAGAGAAGAACATTGGGCCGCCAACCAAAGCCATGTATCATGGTGGAAGTTTCAGCTTGGACACTCAAATCCTCAAAATCTCTTATGAGAATATTATTATTATTGTTGAATGCTTAAAGCATTAAAAAGAGGAGTCCATTATCTGTTTTCTATGTTGTTCCGGTATGGATGTCCTTAAGTTGAGATCTATCAAAATCGAGAAATCAAATGCGATTTATCTCCTTGGACCTTTGTACAGGTGGCATAGAGGTACCCCTTTGTGACAGTTGGTTGAAACATATGTAATGCGATGATAATCCATGGAAATCCGAGCTAATTAGGACAAGGTGCGGGCACTATTAGTATTCGATGCATGAGGCTTGCAACTTATAGGAAGTTTTATACATAACCCATATGAATTATTAATACCGTTGACACAATTGTTTCCATGCTTTCAAAATAAAAAGCTCTAGCACATGAGTAATCTCTGCTTCCCTCTGCGAAGGGCCTTTCTTTTACTTTATGTTGAGTCAGTTTACCTACTTCTTTCTATCTTAGAAGCAAACACTTGTGTCAACTGTGTGCACTGATACTTACATGCTTACTTATTGCACTTATTATATTACTTTGTGTTGACAATTATCCATGAGATATGCATGTTGAAAGTTGAAAGCAATTGCTGAAACTTAAATCTTCCTTTGTGCTGTTTCAAAACCTCTTATTAAGAATCTATTGCTTTATGAGTTAACTCTTATGCAAGACTTTTCGATGCTTGTCTTGAAAGTACTATTCATGAAAAGTTTTTGCTATATGATCCAGTTGTTTATTCATTATCTTTTTGTTAGCAAACTATAGACCATTGCTTTGAATCACTTCATTCACCTCATATGCTTTACAATAGTGTTAATCAAGATTATGTTGGTAGCATGTCACTTCAGAAATTATTCTTTTTATCGTTTACCTACTCGAGGGCGAGTAGGAACTAAGCTTGGGGATGCTTGATACGTCTCCAACGTATCTATAATTTCTTATGTTCCATGCTAGTTTTATGACAATACCTACATGTTTTATTCACACTTTATAATATTTTTATGCATTTTCTGGGACTAACCTACTAACAAGATGCCAAAGTGCCAGGTTCCTGTTTTCTGCTGTTTTTTATTTCAGAAAAGTTAGTTTACGAATATTCTCGGAATTGGACGAAACAAAAGCCCACGGCCCTATTTTCCACGAAGTGTTCCAGAACGACGAAGAAGAGTCGGGGAAGGCCAGCAGGGGGCCCACCCCATAGGGCGGCGCGGGGGGGCCCCTTGGCCGCGCCGTGATGTGGGGAGGGAGCCCCCTGGCTCCCCCGACGCTGCCCCTTCGCCTATTTATTCCTTCGTCCACGAAAACCCTAGCACCGAGAGCCAAAATACCAGAACAGTTCCAGAGACGCCGCCGCCGTCAACCCTAACTCGGGGGGTTCAGAAGATCTCCACCGGCACCCTGCCATAGAGGGGAATCATCACCGGGGGGGCTCTACATCACCATGCCCGCCTCCGGATTGATGCGTGAGTAGTTCATCCTTGGACTACGGGTCCATAGCAGTAGCTAGATGGTTGTCTTCTCCTCTTGTGCTATCATGTTTAGATCTTGTGAGCTTCCTATCATGATCAAGATCATCTATTTGTAATGCTACATGTTGTGTTTGTTGGGATCCGATGAATATGGAATACTATGTCAAGTTGATTATTGATCTATCATATATATATATATGTTATTTATGATCTTTCATGCTCTCCGTTGCTAGTAGAGGCTCTGGCCAAGTTGATACTTGTGACTCCAAGAGGGAGTATTTATGCTAGATAGTGGGTTCATGTCTCCATTGAATCTGGGGGAGTGACAGCAACCCCTAAGGTTGTGGATGTGATGTTGCCACTAGGGATAAAACATCAATGCTTTGTCTAAGGATATTTGTATTGTTTACATTACGCACAGTACTTAATGCAATTGTCTTTTGTTTGCAACTTAATACTGGAAGGGGTGCGGATGCTAACCTGAAGGTGGACTTTTTAGGCATAGATGCATGCTGTATGGCGGTCTATGTTCTTTGTCGTAATGCCCTAAGTAAATCTCATAGTAGTCATCATGATATGTATGTGCATCTCTATTTGTCAATTGCCCAACTGTAATTTGTTCACCCAACATGCTATTTATCTTATTGGAGAGACACCACTAGTGAACTGTGGACCCCGGTCCATTCTTTTACATCTGAAATACAACCTATTGCAATCATTGTTCTCTTTTGTTTTCTGCAAGCAAACATCATTCTCCACACTATACGTTTAATCCTTTATTTTCAGCAAGCTGGTGAGATTGACAACCTCACTGTTAAGTTGGGGCAAAGTAGTTTGATTGTGTTGTGCAGGTTCCACGTTGGCACCGGAATCCCTGGTGTTGCGCCGCACTACACTCCTTCACCAACAACCTTCACGTGATCTTCATCTCCTACTGGTTCGATAACCTTGGTTTCTTACTGAGGGAAAACTCGCTGATGTACTCATCATACCTTCCTCTTGGGGTTCCCAATGGACGTGTGCTTTACCGTCACAAGCAATAGGTTAGTTCCTAAAAATTCATAAAAGTGCCACGAAGTGTAAACAAAACATATATCAATTGGTGTAAAAGAAGCATGGAGCATCAAAAATTATAGATACGTTTGCAACGTATCAAGATGATACGAAATATAAAAAATGAGTATTCTCGTTCTCAACCATAACACGACAACCACATGTGTTCTCAGCAGCTAGTTGATGCATGTGAAATGCATACATGAACTTTGCACTTTATTAACACATTTTCCCACATATTTGCAACATATATGATGTTATTTCCATGTTTTATATTGATTTATGGGTATTTACCAATGATCCCCTTTATTTGGGTTATAACTCTGTAGAACAGGAAAACCCTGTTTTGCGTATTTCTCACTTTCAGGGACCTATATGGTGTTAAATTGATCTAGATTTTAGGGGACATTAATATTTCATCACGAGAATTAGCTGGAGCACCTGGACCTCACGAGGAAGGGTTGGAGGCCCAAAAGAGCCTAGGTGGCACGAGCATCAGGAGGAGGCACGCCACATACCCTTTTTTGCCGTCGACCATCCGATTCGCTTCAATCTTGCGCCAACCGACTTCATTTGACCTAAAAGCCCCTAGATATATGACCCCCAGGGTTTCCTTGCGGAGAGTGATGACTGCAAGTGCACATACCAATTGTAGCTAGTTTCAAAGTAAGAGTATCGAACCACAGAGAGCTATTGTATAGGTCTTTATGCTCCTCGCTACTATTATCTAGAGAGTACTTGCAAGTTATTATAATTAAAAGATAGAGTATATAAATGTCGTTTGGTGTTTGAGAGAAAAAGTAATAAAAAAGAACAAAGAAATAAACTAATGTAACCGAGAGCAACGAGTATGGTTGCGGGAATGACAATATGGCTAAGGTGTTCTCGGGGAGCATAGGATACACCACTACCATTGCTATTAAGTATGGGCAAGATAATCTATATCTTTATTCTAGTTGTATGTGGGAAAGGCTCGATAATGAGACGCGCGTTTTATGACGCATCTCTAAATAATCACCGTAATGATCTTCGGCAAACCACCTATTGATCCATCACAATTAAGGGATTTCCCCATGGTTATTTGTGGAAGCGTAGTGAGTCCTTTCTTATCCCCTCCTTCCATAAAATAGTGCACCGATCACGGTATGTCACTTCCCGCCGTATGCACTACCATACTTCCAAAGGTAATTTCCTCTCATGACCAAAGGAAAATATTACATGGTCGACTTCATATAATATCACGAGAGAAAACTAACACACAATCATAACACAAAGTTATAGATCGTCTCTACTTCATATCATAATATAGCTAGGGTTTCTCCATCCCTCCCTAAGAACAAAGGGACTAATCACACATGAAGGGAATCAACATGATCTCAAATATATGAATGGAATATGGTAGTACAATTGAATACAATATGAGATCCACACTAGTGTTTGGATTAGAACCAAGTAAACATAGGGGATCGGTGTTCCAGACGGTGTTGATGATGAGATGTTCTAGATCGGTGTTGAAGCCTTCATGATCCAAGTACCTTCTCCTTGAGTATGGCGGTGATAGTGGAGATATCGTGGAGGAAGCGGCTATAGAGTTCGCAAGGCGGCACGGCTCCACCGTGGAGATATGTGGTGATGGGATCCTCCTCCTTGGCTCCTCCCCTCTTTATATAGGCACTGTGGAGGTCGGTTTTGCAAACCGACGGAGCTCGGGGCTGAATATGCCCATCGGGCCTCGAAAAATGTTGTTCCGTTTGACGAAACGGAGCTGACAGAGGTCCGTACAAGCATATGGTACGACGCGGTCTGCCCATACCGATGATTGCAAAACCTTTTGATGCTTTCGTATTTTGTTCGTCATTTACTCATACGAATTCCGATTTGAGTGCTCTTCGACTCATTTGATTCATATTGATGAGAGCTAAAAAAACCATTTTCTTAGATAGTTATTTTGAGATGATGGAAAAATATCACTTTTTCCACTCCTCAAATGACTAAGTCTGGTGCCTACCGCTCTTCCATATTCCTCTCTCTTGATCCTTTTGTCTTGCTTTATCCATAGTTGTCCATAACACCTACACACATGTAAAATACAAAGGAAAATTAATAAATTCCTACTAAAACTACTAAATATGCAAAGCTCATATGAAAGTGAACAATACGTCGTAAGTACGCAAACTAGGCATAACTGTAGCTAGATGGAGCATGAAATAAGTGACAATATGAGTAATTTTATACTTAAAAGAAACCTCGGTAGAAAGTGTTAAATTTGGATCTATCAACCTCCCCAAGGTTAGCTATTACTTGCCCTCGAGTGAAAAAATGAAAAAGAATCATAGCGAGAAATAAACATGGGTAGAAAAACTCACAACTATGAGGTGATATCATACAATTCCCCAAGATAGACTCATGCTTTTTATCAAGCAAGAGATTCAGATATGTTAGTCCATAAGAGATCACTTGAAACTTATATGCCTCATGTCAAAAGTAAATCTAACTTGAAATCAAACTTGTGATCCTCCTATTGCTCCTTTTATATGTTTATATTAAGAGTAAGAGATCATGTCAAAATAAGCATAACAATAGAGTGTTTCATTAACAACCACATAAATAAATCAGGGCTATCAAAACACTCCTTTTCAATTCATTGTCTTTCAAGAGATTTCATCTAATAGTAATGAGACCATGCCAGAAATTTCTAGGTGATTCATTTGGATTCCATAATAGTTTCCAATATTGGTCATTGATGACCTTAGCAACAGTTTCCACATCCCTCAAGAGTACCACTACTTTTTCCCACAAGTAGCTAGCTACCCATGTCATCAACTCAATAGAAGAAACCAAGACGTTTCATCCGCAAATCGTTCGAAGGCCTGCGGCGTTATTGGCAGCCCAAGGGCGTGCGTCAACAATTAGTAGACAAGCTTTAAGAAATATCATACTTTTAACTCACAACTTTGAGTTTGGCATGCATCTCAATTACCTCAAAACTTCATTTGCTTCAAACAAATCCTTTCAAGAAGTGCTATCAAGCCTATCATCATATCTATGGGGTTGAGTATCTTCATGGTTAAACTCTTAAGATAATTAAACATCACATAAGTCATCATTGGAAACTCTTTCTTATTGTATTTGATATTCTAAAATTAATGTAGAAATCATGGCAATGTATTCTAGAGGATCACAATACTTTTCTCAAGCTGGATAAAAATTTGAACATAATGCATTAAGCTCTAACTCAACTCTTATGGGGACTAAAAAAAATCAAGTGCATCCCTTATATAAGTACGAAACATAACTTACTCAATAAATTCATTATAAAGCAGCGGGATACATGCTTGTTCAGAACTTTATTGAATGAGAGCATTGCACATGATCTTACACATGCTAAAGTAACTTCCCCAAGCTAGGCTCTTGCATGAACCAATCTTGAATAGATCACCAAAAGAAAAGAGAAAATGCAGGTTTCAAAAGAGAGTGTGAGAAGTGGTTACCTCCCCAAGCTTGATTAAAGAATGGTGATGCATTTTACCGTTGAGGTCCGAATAACCTCTCTTTCATTGGACAAGAACATTTGCTTCAATGAGCATTCTTTGATATGGCATGGCGATTTCCTTCCTAAGTTGGAAGGTTTCCCCATACACTTGTTGTTGAGGAGTTTAAGTTGAAGCAACCAATTGGCTAGTGTGGGCGTTTGGATGGTTAGCACACACCATCAATATTTCCACACAAGGTTCAAGCCCCTGCGAAAATAACACATAAAGTAAAAAATTAAACGATTCGGTGTACGAATGGAGTTCGTTCATCGAACCGAGAAAAGGAGACATGAAACACTACAGAGAATTATAGGATAGGGAGTTTGAAAGTAGGTAAATTAAAACAGGACACAGTAGAACATGTAGAAGGTAACCCACTAACCTTAGTTTTTTTTGGATTGTCCCTGCCCTGCTGCACGGTATGATCTCTTGGTACGGGCGGGTGGTACGAGCAGATGCGCCCGTACGGGCGCTCACTATTTCTTCTATGAATTCTTCACATTTTCTGCATCTGGTGGCAAGGTCGGTACGAGCGCGCGATACGGCCGCGTCCCGCCACACCGACGGTCTCTATTCCTTTTGTGGTTTCTCTAGAAAATTTCTTGTTTCTTTGTTGCGCCGTAGGAGCGGTACTGGCGGATGGTACGGGCAAATGCGCCCGTACTGATGCCATCTAAACTCTCAGTAGCCTCGAAAACCACTCACTCTTCTCCAAAAATTTATGAAGAACCTGAAACATTAGTACAACATCCAAAAACGCATACGTATACTTTTGTGGGGAAATTTTGACCAAGATGTGCAACACGTGATTTCAGCAATGATCAATTCTACCTTTTGAAATAGTCCCAAGCTAACTTTAATAGGAAATCATGCATATATACAAGTGCCAGTGCAACTCGAATGCAACTAGACCAAAGACACAAAATTAAGAAAAACACCTAATAACTTCCGGGTTGCCTCCCGTGGAGCGCTTTCTTTAAAACCATATAGCTAGCCTTCGATATGCTCCATTATTATTTCATTAATAGATTTCAACTTGAAGATTTTTTGGTTTACATCGTATGGAGGTATGGAGCACTTACAATCATAGCCCAGTCAAAGTCGCACCCGCTTACGGTGCATATGAGTTTGGTAGATAAGCAAATTGTTACTTCAAAGTAATGATGTATATGTCATGAATGGTGAGAATTCCTCCATAGATAGCTTCATCAAAAGGATTAGAGACTTACATATGAATTCAAATGTTTTATCTTGATTGGCATCATAAGGATATAATTCATAATACTCTTCCTTAGTCGCACTATCACGGGAGAACACTTCATAGTACTTTTCTTTTGCAGCAAGGAAGAATTCAAACATGTCTTTCTCCTCTAGTTCATCATACTTGCTAGCAAGTTCATTTGTTCTCGAGATATCAAGCCACTCACAAAAGCACATTAGTACTACAAGAATCCATCTCCAGTTCATCATTATTAATGTTCTCCAACTGAGTATCTAGACATAAGACCTTCACAAATATATTATCTCCATTTTTAACAAAATAAGAATTGTTACTAGAGAGAGAGAGGTCCCATAAACAAACTTTTCATTTCTAGTATGCCATAGTGGTCCTTGCTCATGAGTATCAAAGATGGAAATAGAACTTAGAGTAAAGGGCACATGTGAGTGATTACTTAACTCTTCTTCTTGTTCCCTACCATCAATCAATTCATCTTGTGCCTCCTGCAAATGGTTTATTTCAGGAGCTGCGGTTTCACACCGCTCCTTACTTTTCAGAAGTGCATTACCACTAAGATGTTCTTGGCAATAGTTAACAATATATTCTATAATTGCATGTGGCTTTTCTAACTCATCTTTATCGCTACTGTTGACTATTAAAGTGATTACATTGAGTAGCTCATGGGAACTTTTGTAAACTATATATTCTAATTTTTCTTGATTATTACCATCCTTATAGGTGCCGGATATTATAAACTCATCATAAGCAGGAAGGTATTCAAAACCAAACAGAACACAGTCTGTACCATAATAAGATTTTATCTCTTTAGACCTTAGTTCTTCAATAGTGATGTCTACTTGACAGTTCATATTCCCATACTTGCATATCTTCAAGTTTCATGAATTCTTCATCCTCATCGCTTTCTGAAGTAGGATGTTCATCCATTCCATCTTCTTCTTTTGATTCCTACAAGTGATTAACTTCGGGCACTA
This sequence comes from Lolium rigidum, assembly GCF_022539505.1. Lineage (NCBI taxonomy): Eukaryota > Viridiplantae > Streptophyta > Magnoliopsida > Poales > Poaceae > Lolium > Lolium rigidum. The sequence goes on from NC_061509.1 coordinate 220,006,945, forward strand.
CGGTTTTACACCGTGCCTTACTCTTCATGATAAGTGCATTCTCACTTCAGGGCCGAGTGAACCTTCATGACGACACCCTGCACCCCCCAGAAACCCTAGCCGCCTCCTGCCGCCGCCGCCGGCGGCGCCGCCGGGCAAAGGCCACGGGGCGTGGCGGCGGCGGCGGGCTTCCCTCTTGACGTGGCGAGGACGACGGCTGGGGGATCCCCCTCGACGCTGCGGCGGTAGACCCCCTGCCCATGTGTGATGGCTGGGCGGCGGTGGTCGGAGGAAGGGGGCGACGGCGCCTGCCGCGGCCTCCCCCGCCTCCCGTCGATGCACACCGGTGGTGGATGGTGGGGGGACGGGCTGCGCCATCCCCTCCCTTTCTCGCTGGTGCGGGGTGGTGACCTCGGGATCTTCCCGCGGCACGAGGACGCCCGGGGCAGCAGCCTCGGGTTCGATGGAGGAGGCGGCCTTCTTCTTCGTCGGAGGGGGTCGGCCAGGCTGGTTGTCTTGTGTGGGGGATCATGGAATCTCACACAGGCTTCCGGCAATGGTGATCTAGTCCGGGGTGTCATGGCGGCCGGTGAAAACTGAGCCTTGACCTCGGTCTTGGCGGATGATGGCGGCGTCGGTCGACGTCGTTACCTTGTCGAAGGCGTCATCTTTGCTCGTCTTGGCACTACACTCGGCGAGTTGGGGAAGCGCGGCTGCCGGTGAAAACCGTGTTCCGACCTCGGTTGGCGGATGATGGCGACGTGTCGCGCCGCTACCTTCTTGAAGGCATCGTCGACGCAGTCTGCGGTTTCTCACTCGTGCTGCTCCGGGGGAAACCCTAGGTCTGGGTCTCCCGGATCGGACGATGGCGGCGCGCCCTGCGTAATTCTACCTCTTGGGGCATCGTTTTTGGAGCAGCTGCTGGATGTTGGCGGTTTTCGGTGGAGTGGTGTTCATCTACCACTTTGTTGGCGTTGAGTCTCGGTGGCATGGTGTTGCAGGGTATCGACGACAGATGCGGGATGATGTATACGTGCAGGAGGGTGGAGCCGTCTGGCGTCATGGTGGCATCGACGGCAGGTCTTGCAAGGTTAATGCGATGATCTTTCTTGAAGATGGTGTCGAGGAAGACGGCGGGAGCAACTCCTGTGGCGTGGGCGTTGGCGTGCGCTGTGAGTCTGCTTGACTGGATGTGCTTCTCACCTGCTATTGGGCGGTTTGGGAAGGCATTTAGTTTTGGTTGATGTGAGTTGGTGTATTGTCACCCTCTTCATCCCACTGTAGGTATAGTAAGGTTGCTTCGAGTTTGGTCTTTTGTATTGTTTCTTGTAAGGTTCGTGAATAATCTAATAAAAAAAGCCATGTGCATCCTTTGGATGCAGAAGCTGGGGCGATTTTTCCCCCATTTCGAAAAAAAGGTCAGAGAAGGGATCGCCATGGGGAAGGGTTTTCACGCATGGATCCTCCTTGAAGAAATCGGGGGAACCCTTCGCAGCGGACAGCTCCTCCATGGTGTGGTTCGGAACTGAGACATATGCCCACTCTTAGATGTCAATGTTTCCAAAATGGTTGCTGATGAAGCCAAAGTGGATGGAGTCACCAGGAACATCCCAGTCAGTCACGTGAACACTGCCGGGGTGGCTCCTAGCGACTATGATGTCGCTGGAACCACGGGGAAACAAAGGGCCTGTCGACATGGTTGACAGTGACGCTCAAAGGCCCTATCTGGCGTGCCAATTTCTAGGGTTTTGCTTCCGGGCAAATATATTTTTAGGTGTAGGAAGTTTGTGATCACAAGCTGATGGGCTAACGACCTCAAGGCACACATGATATATATAGGTTTAGGCCCTGAATTAAGATCCGGTAACAACCCCACGTCCTATGTAGACTTTGTTATAGAGATTGTGTGAGGTGCTCGAATAATCCACACAGCTCATAGACGCGGTGCCCTTACCGATATATATGGTGGCGTCCGGTGTGTGGAGAGTCGTCTTCTAAGGATCTTGATCGATCTTGGCCTCTTGGCTTTTGCGTGGAGAGTATATGAGCCGGACTAGAATTCTATCCAACCTATGAGTGTGAGCGGTGTGTGCATGTTATGGCTTTTTGGCCTGAACATTTGTCACGGACTTAGAGAACAGGAGGGCATCCTGCGATAGAATGTCCACATAGTATCTAACTGCTCTAGGCCAGCACGACTGTCACGCGTTTGCATTATCCCATGTGGCTCGCTTTTGGCTCATTCGAAAAATAAGAAGAGCGTATCTAACTTTAAAAAAAATTGTTGTTTGTTTAAGATCATCTAATTCAGTCTTATCGTGACATAATTGTCTACCATACATAGGGCGTTGATCAAAGAGCCACCATGCACATGTGGGATTGCTAAATTTTGAGTTAAACTTAAACACCTGCAGGTTGCAGCACACCAAGTTAGCATTTGAGAGAAAATAAGTCCATCAACACTACTAAAAGAATTAGTTAGCGTCATAAAACTTGGGATACTAGGAAAATTACTTCAGAATAGGTCATGCCCCGTATGCTAACGATTTTATGCCTCTTATTTTTGATTGATTTCTCAATCATATTCCTCGGTCTTATTTAGTGTTGCGATATGGGTGCTAATTTGTTCCTCAAAAGAGGAGGGACATAGGCACTCCTGTTGTGTTGTGTGGGAGCGTGAGGTAGTGAGACAGCATGCTGGCTTGGTGCCTTGCGAGGATACATGTATTTCATGGCCACTCAGTTTTACCAGCGCAGCCTCATGTCAGCCATGCCTCGGTGTCACCACTACTCCGTTTGGGCCAGCTCTACCGAAAACTAACGCCACCGATAGATGTAGTACTTGTGTACTCCCCTAGGTCTGCTCTGATGCCTCTCTGCCATAGCCTCTCGTACCTTTTTCATCTGCACCATTTCGGTTACCAGGGCCAACGACAATCAACACCATGCTCCCCAGCCTATATTGTCCACCATGGTCACCACAATGCTCCCCTAAGATAGACCCAAGACGCCTAGCCAGACAGCAAGTTTCTTGCACTGAGGGAAGTTCCTCCTTACCAAGGCCTATCAAGGGTTGGCTCTCGCGTTGCTCCCGAGAGCGACCGAGGGCCCCTGGCGGTGCCACCCCCTCGCCCCCCTCCACACCCCTCCACCTCCCTCGCCGCCGCCTGAGGGCGTCGCCGGGCAAAGCCCAGATGGCGTCGGTGCCGGCGGGGCCCTTCTTCTCCATCGCTCCGTGGTGGAGGCGCGGGACTCCACGGTTGGTGAGGGCGCCGCACTATGCGGTGGGAGCGGCGGCGCGGTCCTTCGACGACGTCCTGGGGACAGCGCGGACCTGGCCCGCTTGCGGCAGCGGTGGCTCTCTGGATTCACCCTCGCTCGATGGGCGGTGCGAATCCTAGCTATGGCGGGCGGATCGAAGTCGTGATTAGCGCGGGTTGGGCCGGCGCTGCGTGCAGCGGCGCGGCGCCCATCCAGCCCGACAAGGCGGGGAGCTTGGCGAGGTGGTGGTCTGCGGCATCTGGCCGCCTTGATTTCGGGCCAGGGGCCGTTTCGAGCCCACTTTCACCCTAGATCTGTGGCCGTCGACAACCATGGGGGTTGCAGGTGGTAGGTCTGGCCGGTGGCGCTCCCTCGTCGGGTTTCGGGGCTAGGAGGCGGTGGTCGGCCTGCTCCTCGGTCGGCGTCCGGTGCTCACAAAGCGACGTGCCGCATTTTTCCTCGGTTTCACGATGGCCAGAGTTGGGTTACCGGGGCAGCTGCCCTGGGCGGTGGGAGTCAAGTTGGTTGGCGGGCGTTCCACGGACTCTGGTGCTAGCCCACTTTCTCGGCCGTGTGGGCGGCATGGTGCCTCCGAGTTGCGCAGTGTGGCAGTGGTACGGTATCCACTTCGGCGGTTGCCTTTGTCTTGTAGGGGCGGCAGACTGCTTTCGCCGGGGGAAACCCTTGCCCTTTGGGCCACGACGGCGCGTCCGCGGGAGTCGTTTCCCTTCTTGAAGGCGCCGATGTGGCGGTACTCGGTCGCTCCATGTACTCCGGGTGAAAACCCAAGATCCATGGATCGGGTGGTACCGGTGCTTCTGCGTCGTGGTCTTGTTGAAAATGCCACCTTGGAGTCATCACTCCATGTGGCGGTCCGTTGGTAGGGTGGTGGATGTACTCCTCTGGCGGCCCTCCTCGGTAAAGCTTCCTTCATGTCCTGCATCCACAGTGTTTCTCGTTGGGATCTTCCTCGGTGTGCCTCGCCGGTCTGTGAGTGTGGTTGGTCAATTTCTGGTGGTGGCCGGCCTCTGGTGGCGTCTACGATGGTGGTGTTGTCTCATCGGTTGCGGTTTGCGGTGGCTGTTGGTTTGCCCGTGCTAGGGTGAGCACCGGCCAGGCAACGTATCCCACGCTGTGTTCGCTCTTCCTCCCCGTAGACTGTAATAGTTATGCCGGCTGTTCACATGTGTGTGTGTGCGAGGTGTGCGCAGCTCATCCTTGTAAGCTGGATCAGCATCTTGTATCTGTTTCGCCGTTAAGCACGTTATTAATTTAACATTAGGCTGATGGCCTTTTATTTATCTTTTTTTTTCTTGCACTGAAGAAGATAGAGGCACAACACAGCAGCAATGGCATCATGTGTGAGCCACCTATTTGTGTCCAAGGAGGACAACATCGACTTGATGTACACTACCATGCATGGCGGGAACAAGCGACGGCGTACCCATGACATGGCACAAGTAAAACCTAATATTCCTCCATTTCATCTTTGTTCCATCAACGTATTCATGGAGCTATATATACCTAATCAGCCTCTTGTTGGTCATCTACTCTGCTTGGTGCAAAACAAACGGGCTATATTCTTCAACCACCATCTCATCTGCTCTTCGGAGCTCTTCCACTCCTCCCATACATGATCTCAAAGGTGGTCTACGACTTGTCGGTGATGCTTGCATGACTACTCTAAGCACATCCCCAAGAGCGCCTCTAAGATGCATGAGGGACACTACTGTTATTGGCGAGGTAGCATGATAAACCAAGGGGTATAGACAAAGGATTTAAAAATATATGGCGGACAAAACAGAAAAGAATGGACCTCTAGTCGGGAAGTTACAGGGAAGTTGCGTATTTTGGACCGTATCCTCTCTCTCGCCTGCCAAGTTTATAGTGACAATTGTACATTTTTGGAGTTGATGGAAAAGAAAACTTCTCCCGGTGTCATATGTCTATTATTTATCAAGTATTTTAGCTCTCTTTGTGTATACTGGCCTCCCAATAACCACTCTCTCCTGCCCAACTACACACATGCATACCCCCTAACTATTTTTGGCAAGATCTCCAGTTCAAAAGTTACAATAAAGAACATATCTATTTTCCGCTCGAACTATCTTGTGTACTTCGTGTGGTTTGTTTACAATGGTGCAAACATGTTGAATGCACTTATATATATAATTATTATATGCCTAACTAGTAACAGAAGAATTAACTTTGATATATATATAAAACATTGTAACTTCAGAAGTTTTTCTATGGCACAACAAGTGGGTATTGCAAGTGTTGGTACCAATTTCCATTCTACTAGAAACAAATATTTGTTTGCTTACTATATCTAACATATTGACATGCAACCTATACATATATATGTCTTCCTAACTAACTCTCACACACGCCAGAAGACAAGTGTGTGTGTGCTTACTATTGTGTACATGTGTTGTTTTCACACATATACTACCTCTATCCCAAAGCTTAAGGCTTAATTTTTTATGATAAGATAAACCAAGTAAAGTTTGATCAAACTTTTAGAAAAATCTATGAACAAATATGATATTTTATAGATATCATATGAAAATATATTCCACTATCTATCTAATGATATTTATTTTGTATTTTGCATGTTAATGATTTTTGGTAAAAACTTAGTCAAGCTTGACATAGTTTGACTATCTAAAAATAATGTAAGCCTTAAGTTTTGGATGGAGGTAGTAGTTACATGTAACACAATCATGACTTACTGAGTTGTGGTACCGTGGCAAAGGCGGATATTCCAATTGGTGGTACTAAATGTCATTCTAGTATGACCTAATATATATTTTCAAACCAAAAAATTTATCAAGCTACTTTTAAGATAATTAAATAATATTAGATGTTTGAAATAGAGTATCACTTAAAGGAAAATAATACATCGATAGATGAAAAACTATTATTTCAATTAACGTACAATAATCGAAATGTTATCTGTGCAAGCCTGCTCAACAAAGGCCTTCTCCACTCTTCTACCCATTGGAATAACTGTAGCTGATTTAGAGGTTACGTAGCACTAAATAATCCATTAGTGTTCCGACTATAATGGTAAGGAACTGGTGGGCAAAGGTGGAGGACGGAAAAAAGTTGAGGTAGGGCAGAAACTGAATCATATAAAACAATTACATCACATCTAGCATGTGTATTATCTACCAGAGCACACTGAACACAAATCCACTGTAAAAAAGTTATCTGACAGAACTCTAAACATGTTCAATGAAATAATGCCTCGTTTTCCTAAAATTGTTCATCGTCTCCGTGTCTAAATATAAGGCATGCTTCTTAAACTTCAAGAATGGCCTTCATTTTATAATTATAAAACGTAGGTAAATGGTTTGCTACTTCAAGCACTAAGATTAAATTTGTTGGAATCTGGATTAAATAAGAACCTTATGAGAAATATAACCCACTTAACCACTAAAAAATGACTCCTTGGGGCTACTTTGAAGTTAGAAGGGAAAGAAAGAGCTCTGATGTGAGAAGAAAAAGACAGAGTGAGAAGGAAAACAAACGGAAGAGTGTAGAAGCAAAAGGGTCCTGGTACATTTTATGTAGTCGAACTTACCAGTGCGATGGCCTCTTACTTTCAAATTTTCTTAGCTTGCTTAGTTTCAAAAAAGAAGGCACATGAAACTACAGGAGAACAGTTGCACTAGACAGTGGTTCTGTGGTTGTATTGTGGATTTAACTAAACTCAGCTCACCTCTTTTTTTTTTTCAGGGAAACTACACACACAGGCTGTGCTATGGTTTAATTTTTTTATCAGAACCTGGCCTTGCTGGATTAGCGGTTCAACATAATGCAGTTTCCTTTCAGCCCACAACCACGAGCCCATAACAATTCACCTGACTACCCTTGTTCTTCGTTCTTTCTCTCCACTATAACGAAAAAAAACCTGAGGATTTGCATGGCGGTGCTGCAACTTCTTCTTGTATCGGCTACGTATGTAGAGTAAAAATGAAAAAACTTAAGCCGCCCTACCTCGCGGTGCTGAGTCCTCCGCCCCTAATGGTGGCTATGAGTGAAATATGCGGTAGTGGGAAAGAAACATAAGATAGTGTAAATAACTTGGAATATGTAGATGCGCTAATAAGTTAAGGACCCGCATGTCGCGCGAACGTGAGAAAATTAGCTCACGCCCGCGATGGAATCCATGCCGCAGATCTAAGCATAGATGGCGGTGATATTTTGCAAAAAAATAAAAATAAAAAAATTCAGGTCCCACATGTAATTTACCCTGGCAACTTCTTTTTTATCGCGCCAAGTCCCTAACGCGCGCAAGTTTCCGCATCATAATTTTTGAAAATAAACCTTATGATTGACTTGCCATTATTTGGCCTGGAATTCACACTCGTATCAACACTTACTACTTACCCAGGAAAGTCATGCATGGATCCCATCTTTATACCAGATAGTACCACGTTATGGAAACGAGAGAAAAATTAATTGGCTCCAAATTATACGGTTGTGTTCATTTTAAGAAAGTATTATATCGGACAGCCTACACGCGCCAGATATGATCTACGCACATACTACTTGCCAAAAGTAAGACTAATGTAAACGCCATGGATAATCGCATATGATTTGTTTTCACTTTCAGATCTATCCAAACAGATAGCAAACATTACATGAAGAGAGATTAAGCAAATAACATTCTCAGGAATCTTAAAGATACACTCATTATTTCGTCCCAGAGTTTATCACTTCAGACAGATCCATCGAACAACGGAGATCACAGTACGATTAAACAAATTACAAACTGCTAAGCATGAATTTTAAACATATAGTCTTTTTTGAGACGGATCCAGGATGGATCTAACACCAATAGCTAGAAATGCGTCCTCCACGAACTGATCAGAGGCCCAAGTTCAGGTTCAGAGGGCTCACCGATCCATCCTCTGCGTCATCGTCCACCTCCGGCTCCACGGCGACGTTGTTGGAGGGCTCTGGCTCGTCGTCGTTGAGCAGGGTGGCCGGCAGGCCGAGGAAGTTCATCTGCACCGGACGTTGTCCGCCCCGGCGGTACTCCGCCCAGAAGGCCGGGTTGGGTGGAAGCAGCCTCGAGATATGCCTCGGACGGGGTGGTGGAGGTGGAGGTGGAGGAGGAGGAGGAGGGAGGGGCTGCCTTGCCGGAGCGTTCTTGCAGCGGCCACTGGACATATGGCCCCCGAGGGCCTGCTTCGACCACCAGGTCGCGCCGCACCAATCGCAGGTGTAACACTCGCCAGGCGGCAGCGCCGGCGGCGGCCAACGGTAGGGTGCGCCGCCGTTGGAGGCCATCTCGAGCGAGAGGGGTTTTGGCGAGGGGGTGGATGCGGTAGCTACCTAGGTTCTGGGAAGGCCAAAATGACCTGGATGGCCGGGGCTTTACGACTATATATAGCCGGGGCTCGCAACGGTCAACGGGGTAGGCGACAGCGGCAAGCACGAAGAGAACATTCCAAGTTCCAGCAAGAAGCGAGGCGCGTCACTTCAAAAAGAAAAAGAGACGAGGCGCGTGCTGCAAACTCACATATGCAACAGGCGGCGAGGAGAACGTACGTGGTCGCCCATGGCGACGGAGAGGCCAAACCCTACGCGATGCCGCCTCCGGCGCAGAAAAGTACCGTGCACACAGACAATGTCTGACATCACCTAATGAAACCGTTACCGTTTTCGTCGTCCTCAGGCAGCTGATCGAAGAGACTGTTCCGCAGGCAGAAAGGAGACGGTGAAGGACGCGCTCTCGCTGTGGGGCCGAAATGTAGGCGAGGCGACGAGGAAGGCCGAGCACCTGTCACGCAATACATGGCAGCACCGTGAGTACTTCTTCAGTGTTCTTCCCCAAATGTCGGCACTAATCATCAGAATATACATGGCCGGGGGTTTACGACTAGATAAACGGGGTTCGCAACGGTCAACGGGAACAACCATGCTACTTCGGGGTCTGCTATGTTCAGAAATTCAGATATCACAGGATGCAGGATATACCACGCGTGACGTGTCACGTGTGCGCTTTTTTTCTTTCGATACAACTTACAAGACCACTAACTCACAACGCCGGCTTGCCACCGTGCTTAAGAAAAATCTAGGTTATGAATGTCGAAACACAAGTAATCAATCATATTAACAGAGAAGCTTCTAAGTTTTACAAGAACGAACGTGGGCAACAACACGGCAGCCTCTACTTTTGCATGGACGATAACAATGAAACAAAATGGAGGCTAGCTCCGTTGTTTTCTATCGGCAATCGTTTATCGGGGATATGACATGCGCTGTAGGAGCACCAGGCGTGTACTCAGCCATGAGATGCTCCCGATACTCCCAACCAAAAAAAAATCTCCTGAAAACTCAGGTAAATACAGATACTTAATCGTGACACTGACGCAAATATAACTTTACCACGGGATCTCGGCGGTGAACACGACACGACGGCATTGGAGGTGGCACGGCCTCCTCTCGACAGAGGCACCCCTTATGTTCTGGATGTGAGTTCCAAGCCGGCTTGGGCCTAGATGGGCCTGGGCGGGCCTTCTAGAACTAACAGTAGGCAAGCACGGTGGCACCTAGTGGCACCGGTTGCTGGGCACCGTGGTGGTGGTGGCGGCGGCTGGCCAGGCGACGTCACGGCTGGATCTCCTCTGTGCAGCCCCCGTTTCGGGTCATTGAGGTGGAATGGTGTTCGGCTAGATCTGGCTCATCTCTCATCTGCGGTAAGGCCATAAGGTGGATCCTTGATGCATGTGTCCAATGGTTTTTTTGGGTCGACGGTAGGGCAAGTGCGAAAGCCCGATGTGACGCTGCCGATGGCAGCACGTGTGGGAGCCATCACCTCCTTGTAGGCATCGTCATGGCACTACCCGTGCTTCCATCCTCAAGCTTGGGGAAATCCTAGATTCAGTCATCAGATTGGGCAGATGTGACACTCCTGTGTTGTTCGCCTCCTTGAAGGCGTCATCTAGGTTGTTTGTCGAGTCCTCGATGAAACAGCTAGGGTCGGTATTGGACGCCACTCACAGCATGGGCTTCCGTGGCACTATATAAGCTGTTCCTGGCACGTCATGGTTGACGCCTCCTATATTTTGGTGCGGTCCCGTTGTTCACTCGCCGACCTTATGGCCTTCTGGGTGAGTGGTGCATTGACTTGTGTGATCTTGAAGTCAGTGTCGGTCTCCTAAAGGTTCCTTCTTCAGTCGTGCCGTGGACTACAAGCTCATTGTATCGCCTCGTCAGATTCCATGGCTGGAGACAGTGAAAGGCAAGTTCTGGTCGTCTGATTGGGTAAGATTTTTTTTGTTTTCCCTGTCTTGCGACCTGCCTTAGCTATCGCGGTTGTTACCGCTCTTCCAGCATCCGTCCTGGTCGCCGCCGGTTTCGTATAGTGTGCATACACAGACATTCACATAGTTACTCTCCGGTAAGCCTTTGGATGGACTAGATTGTGGAGTAATTCAATTACTCTTCAAGAAGCATATAGGTGATTGGAGACTCAAGAATGAAGAAACAACCTAGGCATTGTCTGCATCGCAAATATCAGCAAGCATGACAAGGAAGGGGCTTCACCAAGCAGCACATGACAAGCAATATTGGTCACGGAAAATCTCCCTCAACACAGATTCATCAAGTGTGGCATAGGGTCCTAGAGACGTTGCCTAGAGGAAAAATTACAAGGAAATTATAGAACTGAGTGAGCTGATGAAAATGGTAGGATTAACGGGTCGAGGAATATCACCTTCAGGCCTTGTTTACTTGTCAGATATTTTAGGGGCTGCGAGGGTAAATTACCGGCCCACGACCAAATTCCGGAAATTACCGAAAGGCCCGTTTACTTCTATGGTCTTTTCGGGGAATTTTCCGGTCCAGCCCCGATCTTCCCGACCCGTTACGCCCCACCCTCCGGTATTCTCACACACGAGGCTACCCTCGTGTTTTGTTCGGGAAAAGGGGAGAGACGGAGCCGACGGCAGCGACAGGAGACGGCGGCGGAGAAAGGAGACGGCGGCGGTGAAAGAACGAGCAAATCACAACGGCACCGATGAGATCCTCCTCCGGCGACTGGTCCACGGTGGTTTCTCGCGCCTCCTCCCCCTTTCCCCCTCTTCCCTAGGGTTCTTGGTGTCGCCGCCGTCCGTGACGGAGCTCCGGAGCTCGCGGCTCCGACGGCCATGGGGTGCGCTGGTTGAGCCTACGCCGGCGCCGCCTCATACTGCCTCTGCTGTGGCGCCACCCCGTATTGACTCAGCGGTGGCTGCAACTGCGCCGCCTGGTACTGCCTCTGTGGCGGCTGCCTAGTACTGCCTCCGTATGCAATGTGAAATCTGAACTAATTCACCACACCAAATATTGCAAGTCAATGCAAGAAAATCTCGATATGCCTAGTTGTGAACTGAATGCAGAAGGTAATTCTGAACTCTAGAGGTGGTGTTCTGAACTCTGAATGAACTGCAATACCCGCTGGTGCATGACGGATCAATGGATCATGTATTTGTTTTGATCCTTCTAAGTGAATTGCTAATGGGTGCTTGATGGATCAAACTATTTACATTGTTCATCGCATTGTTGCACAAGAAACTGTAGAAAATTGATCAGTTTGAGAGGTTATTCTTGAAAATTGCTAATGGACACATACATGATTGGTAATGGAAATCTGACCAAAACAAGGGTTTCCAGTGGAGACATACATGATCGGTTATTCAATTCTGTTGTTGTTATAAACTTAATCCTCAGGTATGTTTTTGTACCAGTTTACAAGATATTGTATGTGAGAACAAAGATTTGGTAGAGAGCCTCTAGATTTGTATCACCTAGATGCAACTCACTTCCAGGAATAGGAATAAGGCTAGTCTGAGGCCTTGAAAGATCATAATGATTTTCTGGTTTAATTCCAAGATCGATTTCATTCCATCCCTCTTCACCTAAATTGCAATCAGATTCATCATGTACACCTGCGCCTGACGCTTTATTAGATAGTACATCATCCGGAGTTTTTCCATCAGCAAAACTTATAGTGTCACTAAACTGAAACTGAATTTTGTCTAAAAGCTCACAGGACGATACAATTGCTTCTGCTTGGTCCCTTGGGTCATCACTTATATCATTCTGAACTGCCATTTCTTCTCTGTGTGGATCTTGCATTTAAGCATAGTCATATCACTAGAAATTATTTCGGTTGGTTTGTTGATCTGCTATCTTGTCAGCGTAGGTTTATAGTCTTGGACTATCTTGATATGTATTTTGTGTAACGGGTTGATGTCAGTGACAACGTTTGGCAGTAGTTGGACAGATGAAGAATCCCATAAACAGTTTCATGTATTTCGGAAACAACGTTTGATGTGTTTGAGCTCCAGTCTGTCTTCATGTTGGAAAATTTTGAGTAACACGGAGTTCATCTTTACATATTTCCTTGTATTGTGGTGCAAAAAAAGGACTAATATTTGGTTATAAATGGGTTGTGCAATAGACAATCATACATGTAGTGCAAAGATTGATTTTTTACAAACGTGATTGTACATTGTCATGTTGTGGTGTGTAAAGTTTCTCTTTTTATTTGCTGAGCTCAATCCCCTCTCATCCCCAAATCAAAGTAACTAGAGGGGGCTGGGAAAAGGTTGGGAAATGAGGGGAAATGCTGAGAAATGTGGGGATTGGGTGAAATGGGGAGTTTCACCATTTTCCCTCCCATCCCCAAACCCCTAGGGTGTGGAAATACTCTAGAAGTAAACAAGGCCTCAGTCTCCGGGATGCACCCGCTGCCGCCGCCCTTGGTCGGCGTCGCGGGTGGTAGGTGCGGGCAGAGATGAGCGAGAAGCATGGATGCAGAGCCTAGGAAATCATTCTTTGCCGCCGCGCGGATAGGGTAGCCTCATGAATGACGACGGCAGATCTTCCCTCACCTCCGCTCCTTCCCTTCGTGGATCAGAATAAGGGCTCGGGAAAACAGACAGATACATAGGAAACAGAGGACAGAAAAGTAGACAAAGAGGTCCCAGTAAGAGCAAGTACAATAAGTCCTAGTCAGCTGGCTATAAGGATTAAAATAGTATATTATTTCTTAGTTGGAGGAGTGAGAGGAGGAGAGAGAAGGAGATTGGGCTCTTATGCAAGAGTCAGCTCTAGCACGTGCTCCTAGACACTTTGTGAGAGTGAAAGGTGGACCATACATTAATAAAGTACTACATTTTTATAGCTCACTATTGTATAAGTTGGCTATAGATGACATGGCATTTGGCTTATAGCCAGCAGCTGGCTACACTATTGGAATTGCTCTAAAATGACCGTTCGTGCACGAATCTTCAAAACATAAGAGCATCTCGAGTCGCGTCCTCCAAAGCGTTCCTAAACCGCGCCGGATTGAGCGTTTGGGGGACGTGTTTCATTCGTGCCGTGTTTGGGGAACGTCGCTCCCCAGTCGCGTCCCCCAAACAAAATTTCAAAAATTTTAAACTTAAGCGAGATTCGATAGATTCATCCAAAGTTGGCATATATTTACATAGATTCGAATGAAATTTGACTAAATTTAAACTAAACCTAATCTAGAAGTACTTGCGGTGGCCGGAGGCGTCGTAGTACTGGCGGAAATTGTACATGTCGTCGGTGACGATCTCCTGCTTGACGCGCTTGTCGGGCTCGTCGACGGGCTCGTCCTTCACCAAGCCGCTTGGTCCTGCGCCGTCGTCGGTGAGGTCCACGAGCGGCTTGCCGGAGTCGCGGATGGACATGGCGGACACCATGTCGGTGTCACCCCTCCAGGCGTCCTTGTTGTTCATCGACGCCAAGCACGCCGCCCGCAGTCCTCGGGGTCGTAACTGCTGGCGATGAGCCGCTGCTGTCGCTCGTACTCCGCCAGCAGCGCCGCTTCCTCCGGCTCCTCCTTCCCCTCCGGCTTCGGGATGAGGAGGGCGCCGCCACGCCTCTGTTGCTGCCGCCGGCTGCCGCTGCCGCCACGCCTCGTGTTGACGGGCGTCGCCGGCTCCTCCTTCCCGTTTGGGGATGGTGTAGGGCGCCGAGCGGTACGTCGAGGACGGCGGCGACCGGGCCGGTCCCGAGGAAGAAGAGTTCGAGGAGGACGAGTACGTCGTCCTCCTCGGCTGCCATTGCGGTGGTCCTCCTCGAGGAGACGCTGGCGGTAAGGGCAGCGTCTCCAACCTTGGAGCGCCGTTGCGGATGCCGTGGATGACGTTGTCGAGGGTGCGCCCCGGAACGCCCCAGAACAGGGCGCGACCGTCCTTGTTCCAGCTGTTCGCCGATGAGGCCGATGGTGATGCGCATCTCGACGTCGTGCTTCGCCTTGAAGTACGTGGCCCACCACTCGTTGTTGTCCTTGGCTGCCCATGTCGGATCCGCCCGCTCCTCGGCGGTGAGTTGAGCCCGCCGTTCCCTGATGCCGTCCCTCCATTGCTCCGTGTCCAGCTTCAGCGTCGGCGGGACGCCAATGCCGTTCGCGGCCATCCTCCAGCCGCCGCTGCTTGGCAGGCACATGTCCGGCGGGACAGGATATCCCGCGCGGTACAACGCCCACGCCTCCGGTACGGTTAGGCTGCCGCGGCCGAAGCCGTTCGCCGCGGCGATCTTGCGGGAGGACGAGGTCGACATTGTTTGGAGCGGCGAGGAGAAGACCTGGGAGGGGCGGCGGCGAACAGAAGGTTTGGGAGCGGTGAGAGAAGAACCGCAGGGCGTCTTAATGTACAGTGGCGGCAGCGGGTGGTTGCACGCAATAACGCCGGTGCGGACGGCCGGCCGTGGCCATGCACGACGAGACGCGTCCCTGCGTCGCCTGGGAAAACATGGACGCCATTAACGTCGCTTGACCAAAGGTAGGCGACGGGGTTTTAGGCTTCCGAGCCGCTGACGCGTCGGGCCCGCGTCAGTTCGCCTCGCTTTTGGGACGGGAACGGGCTTGGGGCGCCGAACACCGTATCGGGCCGCGCCGGACAAAAATGGGCTTTCGAGAACGCGGCTGGAACGGTTTTTTTAGTCCGACACGCTCCAAATTACTTTGGGAGACGCGACTGGAATGCTCTAATCGTGAGGCCAGAAAAGTCTTGCGGTACCTTTTTTTTTTTTTTGCCTTCTCATTTGCCAACACGAGGACATCCTGCAAGGCTGCAACAGAACGTCCACATAGGATCTACCTGCTCTTAGTTCAAAAGAAAAAATAAAGAAAAAAAAGAAAAAAAACAAGAATCTACCTGCTCTAGGCCATCACGACTGCCACGCGTTTGCATTATCCCACGTGGCTTGCTTAATTTTGGCTTGTTTGAAAAAATGTGCATAAGTATAACTTTCACAATTTTGTTGTCTGTTGGACAATATCTAATTTACTTGTATTGTATCGTGACATAATTTTCTACCATGGGCTTTGGTCAAAGAGCCGCCATGCGCATGCATGCATGTATTTCTTCATGTACATTGCGGGATTGATAAACTTTGAGTAAAAGACACCCGTGGCACACCAAGTTAGCAGCATATGGGAGTAAATAAGTCCATCAAGGAAACGGACCCCTCCCGTGTCGCCCCCGCGAGCGACCGGGGGAAACCTAGCGCCGCCACTCGCCCCCCTCCCCCCTCCTCCCTCCCCCCTCCTCCCTCCCCCCAACTCCTCCATTCCCCTCCACGCCGCCGCCGGGGCAAGCTGGCGGGCAAAGCCCGGTCAGCGTCGGGAGCGGCGGGCCCCCTTTCTCTCCCTGCTCGGGTGGTGGTGGCGCGGGCGGCGACCTCGAGAGGCGGCGGTGTGGTGGCTGCCACCGGAGGCAGAGCTGCACGTGTTGTGTGCCGGCGTGGAGGGCCTCAAGGTGCTGCTCTTGGGCACCCGTGACGGTGGCGTCCGGCTGCTTCCGGGGTTTGGCTCTGCCCAGATCTGCTGGGGTGGTTGACAGTCTCCTGCGTTGGTGGCAGGGCGGCGGCCCCCAGGCTCCGACGTTCGTCCGTCTCGGCGGCAGTGGACGGGAGTTGGCCTCCTCGCCGGTCGGCGTGGTGTTGGGCGGCGGAGAGGCTGCTTGCGGTGTGCCGACCACTTGTGGTCGGACTCGTGGCGGCAGAGTGAGGCTTCTGCTTCCTGGCGGGCAAGGTGGCCTCCGGGCGGCGGTTTGGCGGCTCTTGGCTGAGGCGGGCGTCGACGGAGGGAGTGGTTGCAGGGTGGCGCTCTGATTCGGGCTAGAGCTAGGCCTACTGCGGGCCAGGCGGGCCCATGGTGGGTGGCGTCTCGGCCTTCTGGTTCAGCTATTCTGAGGCGGTGGTTGTCGTTGCCTGCCTCGATGGCAGGGTGGCACCATCCCCTAGGCCCCGCTGGCCGGCGTGGTGTCGGGCGGCGTGTGCCGGCTTCTGGTCGGTGCCGTGGCTGCGAGGGTCGTCGCTCTTTCTCATCCATTATCCTGCAGCAGTTCACCGCTGGGGCTGACAAGTGCCATGGTTTTGCATTGGTGTCCATGGGGGTGACGCGCTTCCCATGGGGGGGGGCGTCATGGCTAGGTGTGGAGCCCCTCTTTCTTGCCATTAGTTACAGAGGACGTTGCTTCCATCTGTGCTGGTGTGCCCCATGGTGATGCAGATGGCGTCCATGGGTGCGGTCTCCTCACCGTTGCGAGGCGAGCCGTGACAGTGTTGGTGGTGGCATCTTCTTGCCGGTTGCTGGGCTCCGGTGTCGGGTTCTTTGTGGGGTTCTTCGGCGCGCGGCGGGTGCTCCATGCGAGAGTAATCTATGGGTGTCTCTGCCTTTGATGCCCTTCGACTCCAGCCGGTGGCACACGGGCATCATGGGGTCGTCTCGGCCGCGCGCGACCTTTCGGCCACACCCTCGACACAGGTGGTGTCGGTGCGTAGTGTGGTCTCGGATGCATGCTTCCCTTCGGTTACATCGATGGTGCAGTGCCGGTGCTGGGTCTCGGCGGAGCAAGGTCATTCGACTACTCCGGCGAGTCATCGAGCTGGGTTGTCCCTCCTTCGTGTCCTTGTGGCTCTTCCTCGGGATTGATGTGCTTGGGTCGTGATGAGTATTCTCATCGGCCAACCGTCCCCGCCACATTGAGGGGTGGCCACTTTGTTTTTCTCTCCTTAGTCTTGTGTGTTGGTGGTGTGCGTCTTTTTCCTTTTTTTCTTCTCCCTCGTAACCTCCGTGTACTCTGGTTCATTTGAACCCATGCTAAAAAGGTTCATAGGCAACTTAGGTGAATATATGTTCAGGCTGGCTCACGCCCGTCGTAGTTACAGTCAAACAGTCAAAAAAATTCTATCAACTACTACTACTAGCTGAATGCCCGTGCTTCGCTACGAGATACCCAAAAACAATATATAGACACACTATAACAATTATTTTGATTTAGAAACATGTGTGGCACATGAATGGCATATGGTTTTCATTCATGGCGATAAATAATGATTTTCTTCGCAGTCGTACTCCCTCCGTCCATAAACAAGAGTAATCTATGGTGGCAAGGCGGATGAGAGGATTGCACCACCACATATGCAGGTGCCGACCTAGCATCTCAGCGACGAGGACGGCGGCGGCATACTCGGGTTCGTCCTAGGCTGACATCGAGCCATCGAGGCAGGGAGAGGAGGTTTTTTTTTGAGGGATGGCAGGGAGAGGTGGACAGGCAACTCTCGTAAGGCTGGATAGGCCGTTGACGCCTGATTGCTCCAATCGATCCTAAACGGGCGTAGTGTGGCTGCAGCCCATTTACAGGTATTCTTAGCCCGTTTAACAAGAAAGCACCTCACTCAACCTGTGCACAGTAGCAGCCCTATAACATTTGCCTGGCCTATTTGACGTGGATTAGCGATTGAACTGATCCAGCCACGTTTCGGTATGTCCAGAAAATCTGGACTGTTTGTAGGCCTTATCCAACGG
Source organism: Lolium rigidum (assembly GCF_022539505.1). Classification (NCBI taxonomy): domain Eukaryota; kingdom Viridiplantae; phylum Streptophyta; class Magnoliopsida; order Poales; family Poaceae; genus Lolium; species Lolium rigidum. The sequence goes on from NC_061509.1 coordinate 220,025,030, forward strand.
TGGAGAGCCTGAAATCGCTGTGGACGAGGGTAGCTTGTTGAGTTATACTGTTAACTAATGCATCATTTAAATATCAGCCTCTACTAAGGACATAGAATATGATCAAAATTTAAATCTATCTAAGATATATTATTCAAATGATATATTGCTAAAAATAAAAAATTCATAGTATTGTAATACTATGATACGATTCTATGATATGATATTGTTGACATGAGAACACTGCTACCTAGTATTCTAATACTGAAAACCTCGGGTACGAGTACACGGTGCGCTACAAGGATGCGGTTCATGGCCATTCACTCGCATGAGCACAATGGACACTCATGTGAGCCATGGGTTGGTGTTGTTCTACGGCAGTGATCTGATCTAGCGAATAACATAAGGCTACAATTATGCGGACATATCTAGCTTTGTCCTTCTTTTTTATCTTGATGCAACTCCAGTCGCAAAAGTAACATCATCTATGCCGCTTGATATATACAAGCCACCATCACTCGATTTTGGCGAGCTCTACCGATCGAATGTTAATGCCACCGATTTTACTTATATATGTCCTCCCCTCAGTCCGCTATGATACCTCTTTTACCGTAGCCTCTCGTAAGTTTTCCTCTCCATCATGAAGCCAAAGTCACATGTACTTCCTATGTTCATTTTTGGTCACCTGGGCCAACAACAATCAACACCATGCTCTCCAGCCTATTGTCCACCGTAGTCACTACAATGCTCCCCTATGATCGAACCTAGACGCCTGGCCAGACACCAAGTTTCTCGCACTGAAGAAGGTAGAGACACAACAACATCAATGACACCATGGGCGAGCCACCATTTGTGTCGAAATAACAACACCGAGTCGATGTATTCCACCTTCTTGACGGAAACGAGAGACATCATACCCATGACACTGCACAAGAAAGACCTAATGTTAATCCATGTCATCTTTGTGTCGTCAACATATTGATGGAGCTATATATATACCTCATCCCCTCCGTTGGTCATCTCCTCTTCTTGGTGCAAACAAACAAGGCCATATTCCTCAACCATCATCTCATCTGCTCTTTGCAACTATTCCCCTCCTCGCAGACATGGCGTCGAAGATGGTCTGCAACTTGTCAGAGGTACTTGTACGGCTACTATAAGGGAGTCCCAAGAGCACCTCAAAGATGCATGAGGGGCTCTCTACTTTTATCGGTGAGGTAGCAAGATAAGCCAAGGATTATAGAGTAGGGACTGAAATAAAATAGAACGTAGGGATGAAACAGAAAAGAATGAGACCCCTAAGGACTTGTTTGGTGCTAGAGTTTTTATGGGGATTATTGGGGATAATCATGTAGAGTATTGTGTGAAACCCCTACCCTAACTCAATCCCCAATCCACTATGTAGGGGTACAGTATTGGGGATTGAAAAAACAAAACTAGAATTTGGGAGAAAGTGAGGATAAGTGGGTTTAAACTAACCCAATAATCAAGTGAAAAAAGTTATTTTGAGAATAAGTGGGGTTTTGGGGTTCCGTGGGAACTATCCCCACTATTTCCCACAAACACTCTAGTACCAAACAATAATCGAAACGTTACAGGGAAGTGGCGTATTTTGGAACGTATCCGCTCTCGCCTGCCAAGTTTATCATTCAGTTTTGGAGTTGATTAACTAAACATCTCATGGTGACAGATGTTATTTATTCATAAACTAATATTTATCATTAATTTGAGCACGGATCCGACAAACCACGCTCTCCTGCCCAACTACACACATGCATACCCCTAACAATTCTGGCAATATCTCAAGTTCAATAGTTATAGCAAAAAAAACATATCTAGCCATTTGAGCTAACTTGTGTGCTTGTTGGTTTGTTTACAATCGTGCAAACATCTAATATACCGTACCTCACTAGTAATATGCAAAAAATCATGACTTTGTCAGTTTTTGCATGGCATAACAAGTTGGCATTGCAAGTATTGGTACTAATTTCCATTCCATTAAACAAATATTTTCTAGTAGAGAATTTTTTAAATACATTCAATACACATAAATTTGGATCATTATATACATATTCAATACAAAAACACTTTAAGTGGGTACTGCTTGAATCTACAACGATCATTTCAACCATGGTATAATGTTGACAAGTTCACCGGTCCAATAATAATATAAATAGTATGGATAATCAATTTTTACCACCATACATTGTATTTTGTGTTGACTGAAGAAAAGTTTCGAAAGTATATGTGTGTGTAACTGGGCTACATGTAGCTCTTTTTTCTGAAACAAATGGAAAATGGCACTTTATAAGGTTCCAAAAATTATGAAATACATCTATGTCTAGACAACATTGTGTTCTACCAAGATGCAAATTTCAACTCGAAATACCTTATACGGAAAATTTTCACATTTTTGTACAACACCGAATATAAGGTATTTCAAAGGTTGAAAGAAAACAACATTATCTACGTACATCTGGATTTACTTTCAGATTTGTTTGAAACTTTATAATGGCTTTTTGAGTTTTTCAGAAAATAAGATACATATAACTTAGGCTACATTTGTGATTTCCCTTCTGAATTAACTTACTCGCGCGTCAGCGAACAAGTTTGGGTTTGCTTACAATGCTGCATACGTGTTACTTACATTTATATAGTTATGTATAACACATATTAATGACTTACTGAGTTGTGGTATCGCGCAAAGGCGGCAATTGCAACTAGTTGTGCTAATCGTGAGTCTACTACTCTTAGATGTTTAAATTGCAAACAAAAACATTTATCAGGATTCTTTAAGATAATTAAAAATCTTAGATGTTTGAAATAGAGTGTTAACCAAATGAGATACTAGACCTTGTAAAGTTTGACCAATAACCAGTTTCCAGTTATGAAATAGTTATAGTGGACACTCTTTCATCTAGAGTGTTCATTTCATATTAATAGTGACCCGTATTGTTTGAGACAAGTTTGCATGCATGTATGTATGCTAGTATGCCTCGAATTGATAGAATTAAATTATTCTATTAACCTACCCATCGTCCAAATGTTATCAGCACAAACCTGCTCAACAAAGGCATTCTCATCTACCCATTGGAATACACACAATTCGCTGCTGATTTAGAGATTACATGGTCCCAAAAATATCCACCGACCAGAATGGTAAAGAATTGGTCGCTATGAGTGAAATATGGGATTACTGGGTCCCATCTTTTATACCTTATGGATACGGGATTGGAATTAATTCGATCCAAATTTTAAAGATGGGTTCATTTTAAGAAATATTCGATCGGCAAGCCTACACGCGCAAGGTATGAAACTAAGTAAATAAAACTTGTTAAAAAATGTAAATACCATGAATAAATAATCGCATATGTTTTTTTACTTTGAGATCTACTGAACAGGTAGCAAAGATCACATGAAGAAATATAGATTAAACAAATAACAGTCAGATGAATCTTAAAGATCATACTCATCATTTTGTCCAATACTTTATCTCTCCCAACCATCCATTGAGCAACAAAGACCAATTAAACAAACAAGCTGGTAGCATGAATCTTAAACGTAGACTTTTTCTTGAGAAGGATTAGACACGACCAGTGAGCAAAATGTGTCATCCACGCACTCATCAGAGGCCCAAGTAAAGGTTCAAGGGGCTCACCGATCCGTCGACCTCTCCTCTACACCATCATTCACGTGCGGCTTCGTGGCAGCATTGTTGGACAGCTTCGGCACGTCGTCTTTCAGCAAGATGGTTGCCCGACCAAGGAAGTTTATCTGCGCAGGGTGCTGGCCTCCCCCTGAAGGCAGGGTTTGGACGAAGCAGCCTCGAAAATTTATCGAAAATAGAGATTAAACAAATAACGGTCGGATGAATCTTAAAGATAATACTCATCATTTTGTTCAATATTTTATCTCTTCTGAACATCCATTGAGCAACGAAGACCACCGTACAATTAAACAAACAAGCTGGTAGTATGAATCTTAAACATATACTTTTCTTTGAGCTGGATTGGACATGACAAGTGTGCAAAATGTGTCCTCCACGCACTGATCAAAAGCCCAAGTTAAGGTTCACGGGGCTCACCGATCCGTCGACCTCATCCTCTACACCATCGTTCACCCGCGGCTCCGTGGCGGCATTGTTGGACGGCTACAGCACGTCGTCTTTCAGAAAGATGGATGCCCCACCGACGAAGTTTATCTGCGCGGGGTGCCCTCCCCCAGAAGTCAGGGTTTGGACGAAGCAGCCTCGAGTAATTTATTGGACGCCCTTGCGGGTTGCCTTCCCGGCGTGGATCTGCGGCGGCCACTCGGACATACCGCCACCAAGGCCCAAGGGCCTGCCTCATGGCCCAGGTCGTCCCGCACCAAGCCCCAGACGGTAGCACTGGCGATGGTCAAAGCTAGGGTGCAACGCTATTCGAGGCCATCTTGTGTGAGAGGGGTCTTGGTCTCTTGGCGAGGGAGGAAGGATCCATGCCACTTTGGGGTCTGCTACATTCAAGAGTTCAGTTATCAAAAGATCCAGGATATACCATGTTTGAGCCTTTTTTTTATCTGTACAACGTAGAAGAGCACTGACTTCATTTTCTGTGCAACGCGGTTTGCCACCGTGCTTACGACAAATCTAGATTATGAGTGCCCGAAACACAAGTAATTGATCATATGAGAAGCATCTAAGTTTTACAAGAACAAATGTGGGCGACAAAACCTTAGAGACTAGATTTGCATGAACGATAACAACGAAATAAAATAAAGGCTAGCTAATTGTCAGTCTACTACACTTAGATGTTTAAATTGCAAACAAAAACATTTATCAAGATTCTTAAGATAATTAAAAATCTTAGATGTTTGAAATAGAGTGTTAACCAAATGAGATACTAGATCTTTTAAAGTTTGACGAATAACCAGTTTTCAGTTATGAAATTCATCTAGAGTGTTCATTTCAACCAGATATTAATAGTGACCTGTATTGTTTGAGACAAGTTTGCATGCATGTATGTATGCTAGTATGCCTCAAATTGATAGAAATAAATTATTCTATTAACCTACCCTTTGTCTAAATGTTATCAGCACAAACCTGCTCAACAAAGATCATTCTCATCTACCCATTGGAATACACACAGTTCAATGCTGATTTAGAGATTACATGGCCCAAAAAATATCCACTGACCAGAGTGGTAAAGAACTGGTCACTATGAGTGAAATATGCGGTTACGTGGTCCCATCTTTTATATACCTTATGGAAATGAGATTGAAATTAATTAGATCCAAATTTTACAGATGAGTTCATTTTAAGGAATATTAGGTCGGCAAGCCTACACGCGCAAGGTATGAAACTAAGCACATAAAACTTGTTAAAAATGTAAACACCGTAAATAAATAATCGCATATGTTTATTTACTTTGAGATCTACCTGAACAGGTAGCAAAGATCACATGAAGAAATATAGATTAAACAAATAACAGTCCGATGAATCATAAAGATAATACTCATCATTTTGTCCAATAGTTTATCTCCCCCGACCATCCATTGAGCAACAATGACCACCGTACAATTATACAAACAAGCTGGTAGCATGAATATTAAACATAGAATTTTTCTTCAGAAGGATTAGACACGACAAGTGAGCAAAATGTGTCCTCCACACACTCATCAGAGGCCCAAGTAAAGGTTCAAGGGGCTCACCGATCCGTCGACCTCTCCTCTACACCATCATTCACGTGCGGCTTCGTGGCAGCATTGTTGGACAGCTTCGGCACGTCGTCTTTCAGCAAGATGGTTGCCCGACCAAGGAAGTTTATCTGCGCAGGGTGCTTGGCCTCCCCACGAAGGCAGGGTTTGGACGAAGCAGCCTCGAAAATTTAGCGGAAATAGAGATTAAACAAATAACGGTCGGATGAATCTTAAAGATAATACTCATCATTTTGTTCAATATTTTATCTCTTCTGAACATCCATTGAGCAACGAAGACCACCGTACAATTAAACAAACAAGCTGGTAGTATGAATCTTAAACATATACTTTTCTTTGAGCAGGATTGGACATGACAAGTGTGCAAAATGTGTCCTCCACTGATGACCCACAAGTATAGGGGGTGTATCGTAGTATCTTCGATAAGTAAGAATGTCGATCCCAACGAGGAGCAGAAGGTGTTGGCAGCAGTTTCGATGAAGGATTCACTGTAAATGCTCACAAACAAGTATTCAAGGGGTTTTGATGTAACAGATGAATAAAGTACGAGTAAGTGAAACGCGAGAGAAATAATTGCAGCAAGTGGCCCAATCCTTTTTAGCACAAAGGACAAGCCGGTTTGTTTACTTATAATGACCAAGCGTTCTTGAGGACACACGGGGATTTTAGTCTAGCACTTTCGCTTCATGTGGTTTAGTAATCTTCATTGTTTTGATAAGTGTTGTGTGGGTGAACCTATGCTAATGCACCGCCCTTCCTAGGACTAATACATACTTGTGATTATACCCCTTGCAAGCATCCGCAACTACAAGAAAGTAATTAAGATAAATCTAACCACAGCCTTAAACTGCGAGATCCTGCGATCCCTCTTGCATCGATATACTAACGGGAGCTTAGGTTTCGTCACTCCGGCAACTCCGCAATTAGCAACCGAATACAAGATGCACTCCCCTAGGCCCATAAATGGTGAAGTGTCGTGTAGTCGACGTTCACACGACACCACTAGAAGAATGACACCACAACTTAAATATCATAACATTGAATATTACTCAACCATAATTCACTACTAGCATTTAGACTTCACCCATGTCCTCAAGAACTAAACGAACTACTCACGAGACATCATATGAAATAAAATCAGAGGTGATATGATGATGAATAACAATCTGAACATAAACCTTGGTTCAATGGTTTCACTCAATAGCATCTATAACAAGTAGAGAATAATGCCGGTAGAGTTTCCCCTATCATACAATCAAGATTTAACCCAAATTGTTACAGCGGTGACGAGGTGCAGCGGTGGTGATGGCGGTGTAGATGGTGGAGATGATGATGATGATGATGGAGATGATGTCCCGCTCGATGACGATGGCGATGGCGTCGATTTCCCCCTCCGGGAGGGAATTTCCCCGGCGGATTCCTGCCCGCCGGAGAGCTCTTTTCTCTGGTATTCTCCGCCCCGCAGAGGCGGCTGTAACCCTTCGTGAGGTCCTTTCTGTGGCTTAGGTTTTCGGGACGAAGGAGTACGCGAAGAAAAGGAGGCGAAAGGGGCTGTGGGGCCCCCACACCACAGGGTGGCGCGGCTAGGCCATGGGCCGCGCCGGCCTGTGGTGCAGGCCCATAGTGGCTCCCCTCTTCTTCCCCTTCGGCTCCCTCCGTCATCCGGAAAAATAGGAATTTACGTGAAATTTCCTTCCACGAGTTGATCTTCCGAAATATTGCGTTCTGACGGTGCTTTTTCCAGCAGAATCCTGGCTCCGGTGCTTGATCCTCCAATAATGATGAAACATGCAAAATAGATGAAATAACATAAGTATTGTATCCCAATATGAAATATATCAATGAATAACAACAAATTATGATACAAAATAGTGATGCGAATTGGACGTATCAACTCCCCCAAGCTTAGACCTCGCTTGTCCCCAAGCGAAACTGAGCTCGATAAACAAGACCACATGTTTATGGAGTGAAGAGTCGATAAATAAAATACGGACAAGAAGCATCATATTCATTCACACAAGACATTCTAGTAAACAACTTCCTCATATAACTCATCTTGAAATAAGTAAAGAGAAATCACAAGTAAAGGTGCATGAGAAATCATAGTTGGTGATGGCAAACTTTGTTCTTGGTCAGAGAACTACTAACGGATTGTACTCCTAAGCAAAGCTTTCATATTAGATTTTATAGCTGAGCTTTCATATTCAAGCATAACAATCTCCTCATAATCATTGATAACTTCGAAGTCATATTCATTCAGATAAAATTGGTACTAAACAAGAAAGTATAAAAGACATGATCAACTGAATCATAGCATAAATGATTGGTTCACAACAACTCAATTGCTTGCTTGAGATAGAGAGAAATAGGTTTACTCGACTCAACATAAAAGTAAAAGATAGGCCCTTCGCAGAGGGAAGCAGGGATTAAATCATGTGCTAGAGCTTTTCAAGTTTTGAAATCATATAAAGAGCATAAAAGTAAGATTTTGAGCGGTGTTTGTTGTTGTCAACGAATGGTAGTGGGCACTCTAACCCCCTTGCCAAACGAACCTTCCAAGAGCGGCTCCCATGAGGGACGGCATCTCTACCAGCAAGGTAGATCATCCCCCTTCTCTTTTGTTTACACATGTATTTTAGTTTTATTAAAGATGACACTCCCCCAACCTTGGCTTTCTCAATCCATGGCTAACCGAATCCTCGGGTGCCTTCCAACATTCACATGCCATGGAGGAGTGTCTATTGCAAAATTAAGTTGCTTACTGATAAATCAGAGCAAAACATGTGAAGAGAATTATTAATGAAAGTTATTAATTGGGGCTGGGAACCCTGTTGCCAGCTCTTATTGCAAAATTATTGGATAAGCGGATATGCCGCTAGTCCATTGGTGAAAGTCCGCCCAACAAGATTGAAAGATAAAACACCACATACTTCCTCATGAGCTATAGAACATTGACACAAATAAGGAGTAGTAGTTTGAATAATTTAAAGGTAGCACATGAAGTATTTACTTGGAATGGCAGAAAATACCATGTAGTAGGTAGGTATGGTGGACACAAATGGCATAGGTTGGGTCTAAGGTTATGGATGTATGAGAAGCATCTCCTCTCGATACAGGTCTTTGGCTAGCAAGGTTTGATAGCAAGCATAAAGGTTGAGGGAAACAAACAAATATACATATAATAGAAACAATCATGCATCTTTCTCATAAGCACAAGCAATTTTAACTTAAGAATACTAAGCTCATAAGCATAGAGATAATAGAGTAGTATATCTAAGTGTATTTCTCTCTTCTATTCAAACATCCGGGTGTTGTTGCTATTGACCAATGCTAAGTTTGCCAAAACCAAATAGATTTACTTGATGCTCCCAAAGTGATATCAATACTCATGTCAAGAGTAATCATATAATGGAGATTGCAAACTAAAATAAGGTGTGCAAAAAGTAAATGATAAGACTTCTCATTAATATTCCATAACGATAACTCACACCAACGGATACATAGATAACTAACTAAGAGAGATACTTCCACATTGCATACTATTCCATATGATAACTTCCCTACTCATGATATGACACTACTTGATAGTAAAAGATAAAGGTGGTGATGATGTGATACCGCGGCACTCCCCCAAGCTTGGAACAAACCAAGGGGATGCCAATACCGATGATGAATTACTCCTTCGGTGATGATGGTGATGGATTCCTCTCGACAAGCTTATTAACCAGCTCCTTTAAATCTTCAATCTCATAGGTGAGGTTGCGAATCAGTTCCGAGTTGTGCTCAACGCGGCTCATAATCATGTCAGGTGGTGAATTCCAACTCCTAGAGTTGTTTCCCCATCCTTCAGCTTCAGATTTCATCTCTCCTGCAATGTCAGAACGATCTATATCCCAATTACTTGGCAACACTACCTTGGGGGTCCTTTCAGTTTGACGATCATAGATTAGATTGCGGTAAGGGTTATAATTGCTCGGAGAAGATGTCCTTGGAGCCAAGTAATGACGTGGAACCGCTCCTCCGGTAGCGATTCGTGCACTCCTCTTGATGTTGGATGGATTTGATATCACGCCAATACTTGCAACGGTGGCACGCTGCTGTACCTGCGGAGCTTCCTCCACTTCTTCTTCATCCTCTCTTGCGTCTTCTTCCTTCAGTTCCGAGTCTTGAATATCTTCCTTCAAAGGTCCCTTGTCCTTGTTGTTGGAGACCATGGTGCTTCTAGATCAAAACAAATCTGGCAGAAAACAGCTCGAAACAAAACACGACGAGAAAACGATATTACGGACCTCCAGGGGTCCGGGGATTATATAGCAAATATTTTTACGACAAAAGGAAGGTTCCAGGCCGAAAACGAGTGGAAACGGGACGCCGAGGTGCCATCACCATAGGTCGGCGCGGCCAGGGTGGGGCCCGCGCCGGCCTGTGGTGACGGGCCCTCGCGCGTCTTTTCCACTCCGTTTCGATTCCGTAATTTTTCATATTTTCTAAAAACCGCAAAATTATTGTTCGGAAAGGTAAACGCGGACTTTCTATTACCTGTACTGTTACCTATTCAAAGTCGAGTTCTGGCGGACTGTCAATTTGTCCTTTGATGAAAGCCTCCGGTGTTTCCACTTGAATAATATCAACATCAACATTATAAGAATCACCCGAGATATAATGCTTGAGTCTTTGTCCATTCACCACTTGTGTGGCATTGCCTTGGAGAGAGCTAATTTTAATTGCTCCTGAACGATACACCTCCTCAACAACATATGGTCCTTCCCACTTCGAGAGTAATTTCCCCGCAAAGAATCCGAGACGAGACCGATACAATAGGACTTTATCCCCAATATTAAACTCTCTTTTGATAATCCTTCTATCATGCCATTTCTTAACCTTTTCTTTAAAGAGTTTAGCATTTTCATAAGCTTCACTTCTCCATTCATCTAGAGAACTTAATTGCAACAACCTCTTATTACCGGCTAGTTTCGGATCTTTATTTAGTTCTCTAACAGCCCAATAAGCTTTGTGCTCTAGTTCTAAAGGTAAATGACAAGCTTTTCCATAAACCATTTTATAAGGTGACATTCCCATAGGATTTTTATAAGCAGTTCTATAAGCCCATAGTGCTTCTTTCAATTTGCTAGCCCAATTCTTTCTAGATTTATTAACGAGTCTTTCCCAAGATAGCTTTAATCTCTCTATTTGATAATTCTACTTGACCACTAGTTTGAGGGTGATAAGCGGAAGCAATTCTATGATTAATACCATACTTAGCAAGAGTTTTTCTAAAACCTCCATGAATAAAATGAGAACCTCCATCAGTCATAATATATCTAGGTATTCCAAATCTAGGAAATATAACATCTACAAGCATTTTTATAGAGGTCTCACCATCAGCACTCTTTGTAGGTATAGCTTCTACCCATTTAGTAACATAATCCACAGCGACAAGTATATGAGTGTTACCTTCTGAAGAAGGGAAAGGACCCATGAAGTCGAATCCCCAACAATCGAATGGTTCAATAACCAGAGTATAATTCATAGGCATTTCATTGCGTCTAGAGATATTACCAACTCTTTGACATTCATCACAAGATAAAATAAATTTCCTTGCATCTTTGAAGAGTGTTGGCCAATAAAAACCTGATTGTAGAACCTTTTGCACGGTTCTATCTCCAGCGTGATGTCCTCCATAAACACTACCATGACATTTACTCAATATCTCCTGTTGTTCATATTCAGGAACACATCTTCGCATAATACCGTCCACTCCTTCTTTATATAAGTGTGGGTCATCCCAAAAATAATGCCTCAAGTCATAAAAGAATTTCCTCCTTTGCTGAGCTGAAAAGGTTGGAGGCAAATACTTCGAAACAATAAAGTTAGCGTAATCTGCATACCAAGGGCTCTCTCGCGAGCTCACCTTTATTACAGCCAATTGTTCATTTGGAAAACTATCATTAACAAGAACAGGATCATAAGCAATATTTTCCAATCTAGACAAATTATCAGCAACAGGATTATCAGCACCTTTCCTATCTATAATATGTAAATCAAATTCTTGCAAAGAAGCACCCATCTAATAAGCCTTGGCTTAGCATCTTTCTTTGTCATAAGGTATCTAATTGCAGCATGATCGGTATGAATTGTAACTTTCGAATCAACAATATAGGGTCTAAACTTGTCACAAGCAAAGACTACAGCCTAACAATTCTTTTTCGGTTGTAGCATAATTTCTTTGAGCAGCATCAAGAGTCTTACTAGCATAATGAATAACATTTAATTTTTTATCTACCCGCTGTCCAAGAACAGCGCCTACAAGAAAATCACTAGCATCACACATAATTTCAAAAGGCAAATTCCAATCGGGAGGTTCGACTACGGGAGCAGCTTGTTAAGGCTTTCTTTAGAGTTTCAAGAGCTTCCTTACAATCATCATCAAAAACAAAAGGTACATCTTTTTGAAGAAGATTAGTAAGAGGCTTTGAAATTTTAGAGAAATCTTTAATAAATCTCCTATAAAACCCAACATGACCAAGAACACTACGAATACCTTTAACATCCCTTGGATAGGGCATCTTCTCAATTGCTTCAACTTTAGCTCTATCAACTTCAATACCTCTCTCGGAAATTTTATGTCCCAATACAATTCCTTCATTAACCATAAAGTGGCATTTCTCCCAATTAAGAACAAGGTTAGTTTCTTCACATCTCTGCAAGACTTTATCGAGGTTTCGCAGGCAATTATCAAAAGAATTCCCATAGACAGAAAAATCATCCATGAACACCTCTACAATACTTTCGCAAAAACCATGAAAAATAGCAGACATGCATCTTTGAAAAGTAGCAGGAGCATTACATAAACCAAAAGGCATACACCTATAAGCATAAGTTCCATAAGGACAAGTAAACGTGGTTTTCTCTTCATCTTTAGCTTTAACAGCAATTTGTGAAAACCCAGAATAACCATCAAGAAAGCAAAAATGAGTATTTTTAGATAACCTTTCTAGCATTTGATCAATAAAGGGTAAAGGGTAATGATCTTTCTTAGTAACTTTATTAACTTTTCGAAAATCAATGCACATTCTATAACCTACAACTATCCTTACCACCTCTTTCATCTTCGGAATTAGACGACGTTGATGTTCAACAACAGGCTTTGCATCATCTTCCATATTAATAGCATGTTGGCAAATAGAAGGAGAAATCCCTTTCAAATCATCAAGAGTATAGCCAATAGCTCCTCGGTGTTTCTTCAATATTTCCAATAACCTTTCTTCCTCAATCTCCGAAAGCTTAGAACTAATAATAACAGGATATATTTTCTTATCATCAATATGAGCATATTTAAGATTATCGAGTAAAGGCTTTAAATCGAAAACAGGATCTTCCTTTGGTGGCGGTGTTGTACCCAAATCTTCCACCTAGGTAAATCATGCTTGAGAATAGGTTGGCGAAGAAAAATTTCCTCAAGCTCATCTCTTTCTTTCCTAAAAGCTTCACTTTCACTATTCTCCAAATGTTGCTGCAAAGGATTATTAGGAACAAGAACAATAGATGCACACTTGCTCCATTTTAAAATCATTACTAGGCAAGTCAGCTTTATAAGGAGTTTTGGTAAATTTAGAAAAGTTAAATTCATAAGGTTCACCAGCAAATCTAGTCAAAATTTTCTCTTTCTTACAATCTATAATAGCTCCACAAGTATTTAGAAAAGGTCTACCAAAAATGATAGGACAATGATCACTAGCGAGCAGAACCAAGTACCAAAAAGTCAGCAGGATATTTAATCTTACCACATAGAACTTCCACATCTCGAACAATACCAATTGGAGAAATAGTTTCTCTATTAGCCGGATGAATAACCACATCAATATCTTCAAGTTCACAAGAACCAATTTCGTGCATAATCTCCGTGTAAAGCTCATAAGGAATAGCACTAACACTTGCACCAATATCACATAAACCATAATAGCAATGATCACCAATTCTAACAGATAGCATAGAAACACTAACTTGTTTGGGTTTATTAGGATGTGAAACAATATTAGAAGCATCTTCACAGAAAATAATATGACCATCCTCCACATTTTCAGTCACAAGATCTTTAACTATTGCAACAGCAGGTTCAATTTTAATTTGTTCTTCAGGTTCTTTAGGTTTCTTTTCACTTTTATTAACCACACTAGATATGACAGAGTACTCCTTCATTTTAGCAGGGAAAGGAGTTTTTTCAATATAAGCTTCAGGAATAACATTATCAACAGTTTCAACCACTACACATTTGTTTACAGATGAATCAACTTTATCTTTATACGGTTCATGATACTTATCAAAATTCTTCTTAGGCAATTCATAATGAGAGGCAAAAGCTTTATAAAGATTTGCAACAACTTGGGAATCAAGACCATATGTAGCACTCATATTACGAAATTTATCAGTATCCATAAAAGCTTCAATGCATTTATAATCATAAATTATATCTGATTCTCTATCTTTGTCGTTCTCCCATCCTTCAGTATTTTCTTGGATCCGATCAAGAAGGTCCCTTTTAAACTCTTCTTTGTTGCGTGTAAATGATCCAGAACAAGAAGTATCCAGCAAGGTCTTGTCTTGAAAAGAAAGTCTTGCATAGAAATTATCAATAATAACATTACCAGGAAGCTCATGAATGGGGCATTTGAGCATTAAAGACTTCAATCTCCCCAAAGCTTGGGCAATACTCTCTCCATCATGAGGCCAGAAATTATATATGCGGTTCCGATCTTTGTGAATTTCACTTGGAGGATAAAATTTGGAATAAAATAATGGCACAATGTCCTCCCAATCAATAGAATCACCATTCTTCAGCAATTTATACCAGTGCGCCGCTTTACCAGACAGCGATATAGTGAATAGTTTCTTTCTAACTTCATTCATAGAAATACCTGCACATTTGAATAACCCGCACAATTCATGCAAAAACAATAAATGATCACCAGGATGAACAGTTCCATCCCCTTCATAGCGGTTATCCATAACACGTTCAATAATTTTCATAGGTATTTTATATGGTACTACTTCCTCACCTGGCGCTTCATCCACTACCGTTGCAGTAGTAGTAGATTTCCCAAATAGAAATTGAAGAGAAGATATCTCCATAATAATTTATAGCAGCAGGCAGAAATAAAATCAGCACAAACAGTAAAGGTTTTCCTTACCAATTCCGCTTACCAATAGCGCTTCACTCCCCGGCAACGGCGCCGTGAAAATAGTCTTGATGACCCACAAGTATAGGGGGTGTATCGTAGTATCTTCGATAAGTAAGAATGTCGATCCCAACGAGGAGCAGAAGGTGTTGGCAGCAGTTTCGATGAAGGATTCACTGTAAATGCTCACAAACAAGTATTCAAGGGGTTTTGATGTAACAAATGAATAAAGTACGAGTAAGTGAAACGCGAGAGAAATAATTGCAGCAAGTGGCCCAATCCTTTTTAGCACAAAGGACAAGCCGGTTTGTTTACTTATAATGACCAAGCGTTCTTGAGGACACACGGGGATTTTAGTCTAGCACTTTCGCTTCATGTGGTTTAGTAATCTTCATTGTTTTGATAAGTGTTGTGTGGGTGAACCTATGCTAATGCACCGCCCTTCCTAGGACTAATACATACTTGTGATTATACCCCTTGCAAGCATCCGCAACTACAAGAAAGTAATTAAGATAAATCTAACCACAGCCTTAAACTCTAAGATCCTGCGATCCCTCTTGCATCGATATACTAACGGGAGCTTAGGTTTCTGTCACTCCGTCAACTCCGCAATTAGCAACCGAATACAAGATGCACTCCCCTAGGCCCATAAATGGTGAAGTGTCGTGTAGTCGACGTTCACACGACACCACTAGAAGAATGACACCACAACTTAAATATCATAACATTGAATATTACTCAACCATAATTCACTACTAGCATTTAGACTTCACCCATGTCCTCAAGAACTAAACGAACTACTCACGAGACATCATATGGAATACAATCAGAGGTGATATGATGATGAATAACAATCTGAACATAAACCTTGGTTCAATGGTTTCACTCAATAGCATCTATAACAAGTAGAGAATAATGCCGGGAGAGTTTCCCCTATCATACAATCAAGATTTAACCCAAATTGTTACAGCGGTGACGAGGTGCAGCGGTGGTGATGGCGGTGTAGATGGTGGAGATGATGATGATGATGATGGAGATGATGTCCCGCTCGATGACGATGGCGATGGCGTCGATTTCCCCCTCCGGGAGGGAATTTCCCCGGCGGATTCCTGCCCGCCGCAGAGCTCTTTTCTCTCTGGTATTCTCCGCCCCGCAGAGGAGGCTGTAACACTTCGTGAGGTCCTTTCTGTGGCTTAGGTTTTCGGGACGAAGGAGTACGCGAAGAAAAGGAGGCGAAAGGGGCTGTGGGGCCCCCACACCACAGGGTGGCGCGGCCAGGCCATGGGCCGCGCCGGCCTGTGGTCTGGGCCCACAGTGGCTCCCCTCTTCTTCCCCTTCTGGCTCCCTCCGTCATCTGGAAAAATAGGAATTTACGTGAAATTTCCTTCCACGAGTTGATCTTCCGAAATATTGCGTTCGACGGTGCTTTTTCCAGCAGAATCCTGGCTCCGGTGCTTGATCCTCCAATAATGATGAAACATGCAAAATAGATGAAATAACATAAGTATTGTATCCCAATATGAAATATATCAATGAATAACAGCAAATTATGATACAAAATAGTGATGCTAATTGGACGTATCATCCACGCACTGATCAAAAGCCCAAGTTAAGGTTCACGGGGCTCACCGATCCGTCGACCTCATCCTCTAAACCATCGTTCACCCGCGGCTCCGTGGCGGCATTGTTGGGCGGCTACACAACGTCGTCTTTCAGAAAGATGGATGCCCCACCGACGAAGTTTATCTGCGCGGGGTGCCCTCCCCCAGAAGTCAGGGTTTGGACGAAGCAGCCTCGAGTAATTTATTGGACGCCCTTGCGGGTTGCCTTCCCAGCGTGGATCTGCAGCGGCCACTGGACATACCGCCACCAAGGCCCAAGGGCCTGCCTCATGGCCCAGGTCGTCCCGCACCAAGCCCAGACGGTAGCACTGGCGATGGTCAAAGCTAGGGTGCAACGCTATTCGAGGCCATCTTGTGTGAGAGGGGTCTTGGTCTCTTGGCGAGGGAGGAAGGATCCATGCCACTTTGGGGTCTGCTACGTTCAAGAGTTCAGTTATCAAAAGATCCAGGATATACCATGTTTGAGCCTTTTTTTATCTGTACAACGTAGAAGAGCACTGACTTCATTTTCTGTGCAACGCGGCTTGCCACCGTGCTTACGACAAATCTAGATTATGAGTGCCCGAAACACAAGTAATTGATCATATGAGAAGCATCTAAGTTTTACAAGAACAAATGTGGGCGACAACACCTTAGAGACTAGATTTGCATGAACGATAACAACGAAACAAAATGAAGGCTAGCTAATTGTCAGTCTACTACACTTAGATGTTTAAATTGCAAACAAAAACATTTATCAAGATTCTTAAAATAATTAAAAATCTTAGATGTTTGAAATAGAGTGTTAACCAAATGAGATACTAGATCTTTTAAAGTTTGACGAATAACCAGTTTTCTGTTATGAAATAGTGGACACTCTTTCATCTAGAGTGTTCATTTCAACCAGATATTAATAGTGACATGTATTGTTTGAGACAAGTTTGCATGCATGTATGTATGCTAGTATGCCTCAAATTGATAGAAATAAATTATTCTATTAACCTACCCTTTGTCTAAATGTTATCAGCACAAACCTGCTCAACAAAGATCATTCTCATCTACCCATTGGAATACACACAATTCAATGCCGATTTAGAGATTACATGGCCCAAAAAATATCCACTGACCAGAGTGGTAAAGAACTGGTCGCTATGAGTGAAATATGCGGTTACGTGGTCCCATCTTTTATATACCTTATGGAAATGAGATTGAAATTAATTAGATCCAAATTTTACAGATGAGCTCATTTTAAGGAATATTAGGTCGGCAAGCCTACATGCGCAAGGTATGAAACTAGGCACATAAAACTTGTTAAAAATGTAAACACCGTAAATAAATAATCGCATATGTTTATTTACTTTGAGATCTACCTGAACAGGTAGCAAAGATCACATGAAAAAATATAGATTAAACAAATAACAGTCTGATGAATCATAAAGATAATACTCATCATTTTGTCCAATAGTTTATCTCTCCCGACCATCCATTGAGCAACAAAGACCACCGTACAATTAAACAAATAAGCTGGTAGCATGAATATTAAACATAGACTTTTTCTTCAGAAGGATTAGACACGACAAGTGAGAAAATGTGTCCTCCACGCACTCATCAGAGGCCCAAGTAAAGGTTCAAGGGGCTCACCGATCCGTCAGCCTCATCCTCTACACCAACATTCACCTGCAGCTCCATGGCAGCATTGTTGGACAGCTTCGGCACGTTGTCTTTCAGCAAGATGGGTTGCCCGGCCGAGGAAGTTTATCTGCGGAGGGTGCTGGCCTCCCCCAGAAGGGAGGGTTTGGACGAAGCAGTCTCGCAAAATTTATCGGAAATATAGATAAAACAAATAACAGTTGGATGAATCTTAAAGATAATGCTTATCATTTTGTTCAATAGTTTAACTCTTCTGGCCATCTATTCAGCAACGAAGACCACCGTACAATTAAACAAACAAGCTGGTAGCATGAATCATAAACATATACATTTCCTTGAGAAGGATTGGACACGACAAGTGAGCAAAATGTGTCCTTCACGCACTGATCAAAAGCCCAAGTTAAGGTTCAAGGGCCTCACCGATCCGTCGGCCTCCTCCTCTACACCATCGTTCACCCGCGTCCCCGTGGCGGCATTGTGGGATGGCGGAACGTCGTCTTTCAGAAAGATGGATGCCCCACCGACGAAGTTTATCTGCGCGGCGTGCCCTCCCCCAGAAGGCAGGGTTTGGAAGAAGCAGCCTCGAGAAATTTATCGGACGCTCTTGAGGGGTTGCCTTCCCGGCGTGGATCTGCAGCGGCCACTGGACATACCGCCACCAAGGGCCTGCCTCGTGGCCCAGGTCGTCCCGCACCAAGGCCAGACGGGTGCGCCGCTGTTCGAGGCCATCTTGTGTGAGAGGGGTCTTGGTCTCTTCGCGAGGAAGGTAGGAGCCATGCCACTTTGGGGTCTGCTACGTTCAAGAGTTCAGTTATCAGAAGATCCAGGATATACCATGTTTGCGCCTTTTTTTATCAGTGCAACGTAGAAGAGCACTGACTTTATTTTCTGTGCAACGCTGGCAGCCAGCGTGCTTAAGACAAATCTAGATTATGAGTGCCTGAAACACAAGTAATTGATCATATGAGAAGCATCTAAGTTTTAAAAAACAAATGTGGGCGACAACACCTTAGAGACTAGATTTGTATGAACGATAACAACGAAACAAAATGAAGGCTAGCTAATTGTCAGTCTACACTTAGATGTTTAAATTGCAAACAAAAACATTTATCCAGATTCTTTAAGATAATTAAAAATCTTAGATATTTGAAATAGAGTGTTAACCAAATGAGATACTAGATCTTGTAAAGTTTGACCAATAACCAGTTTTCCAGTTATGAAACACTGGACACTCTTTCATCTAGAGTGTTCATTTCAACTAGATATTAATAGTGACCCGTGTTGTTTGAGACAAGTTTCATGCATGTATGTATGCTAGTCTGCCTCGAATTGATAAAAATAAATTATTATACTAACCTACCCATCGTCTAAATGTTATCACCACAAACCTGCTCAACAAAGGCATTCTCATCTACCCATTGGAATACACGCAATTCGCTGCTGATTTAGAGATTACATGACCCAAAAAATATCCACTGACCAGAATGGTAAAGAACTGGTCGCTAGTGGTTACTGGGTCCCATCTTTTATACCTTATGGAAATCAGATTGAAATTAACTAGATCCAAATTTTGCAGATGAGTTCATTTTAAGAAATATTAGATCGGCAAACCTGCACGCGCAAGGTATGAAACTAAGCACATAAAACTTGTTAAAAAATGTAAACACCATGAATAAATAATCGCATATGTTTTTTTTTACTTTGAGATCTACCTGAACAGGTAGCAAAGATCACATGAAAAAAATATATATTAAACAAATAACAGTCTGATGAATCATAAAGATAATACTCATCATTTTGTCCAATAGTTTATCTCTCCCGACCATCCATTGAGCAACAAAGACCATCGTACAATTAAACAAGCTGCAGGTAGCATGAATCTTAAACATAGACTTTTTCTTGGAAGCATTAGACACGATAAGTGAGCAAAATGTGTCCTCCACGAACTCATCAGAGGCCCAAGTAAAGGTTCAAGAGGCTCACCAATCCGTCGGCCTCATTCTCTACACCATTGTTCACCTGCGGCTCCATGGCAGCATTGTTGGACAGTCGGCATGTCGTCTTTCAGCAAGATGGTTGCCCGACCGAGGAAGTTTATCTGCGCAGGGTGCTGGCTCCCCCCAGAAGGCAAGGTTTGGACGAAGCAGCGTCGCAAAATTTAGGAAATATAGATTAAACAAATAACGGTAGGATGAATCTTAAAGATAATACTCATCATTTTGTTCAATAGTTTATCTCTTCTGGCCATCCATTGAGCAACGAAGACCACTGTACAATTAAACAAACAAGCTGGTAGCATGAATCTTAACCATATACATTTCCTTGAGAAGGATTGGACACGAGTGAGCAAAATGTGTCCTTGACACACTGATCAAAAGCCCAAGTTAAGGTTCAAGGGGCTCACCGATCCGTCGGCCTCCTCCTCTACACCATCGTTCACCCGCGGCTCCGTGGCGGCATTGTTGGACTTGGACGGCTTCGACACGTCGTCTTTCAAAAAGATGGATGCCCCACCGATGAAGTTTATCTGCGCGGGGTGCCCTCCCCCCCAGAAGGAAGGGTTTGGAAGAACCAGCCTCGAGAAATTTATCGGACGCTCTTGAGGGGCTGCCTTCCCGACGTGGATCTGCAGCGGCCACGGGACATACCGACACCAAGGGCCTGCCTCGTAGCCCAGGTTGTCCCACACCAAGGCCAGATGGTAGCACCGGCGGTGGCCAAAGCTAGGGTGCGCCGCTGTTCGAGGCCATCTTGTGTGAGAGGGGTCTTGGTCTGTTGGCGAGGGAGGAAGGAGCCACGATATGCCACTTTGGGGTCTGCTACGTTCAAGAGTTCAGTTATCAGAAGATCCAGGATATACCATGTATGCGCCTTAGAAGAGCACTGACTTCATTTTCTGTGCAACGCTGGCTTGCCACCGTGCTTAAGACAAATCTAGATTATGAGTGCCCGAAACACAAGTAATTGATCCTATGAGAAGCGTCTAAGTTTTACAAGAACAAATGTGGGCAACAACACCTTAGAGGCTAGATTTGCATGAACGAGAACAACGAAACAAAATGAAGGCTAGCTAATTGTCAGTCTACTACACTTAGATGTTTAAATTGCAAACAAAAACATTTATCAAGATTCTTTAAGATATTTAAAAATCTTAGATGTTTGAAATAGAGTGTTAACCAAATGCGAAACAAGATCTTGTAATGTTATCAATAACCAGTTTTCTAGTTACAAAATAGTTATATTGGACACTCTTTTATTTAGAGTGTTCATTAAAACCAGATATTAATAGTGACCCGTATTGTTTGAGACAAGTTTACATGCATGTATGTATGCTAGTATTCCACGAATTGATAGAAATAAATTATTCTATTAGCCTACCCATCGTCTAAATGTTATCAGCACAAACGTACTCAACAACGGCATTCTAATCCATCCATTGGAATACACACAATTCGCTGCTTATTTAGAGATTATATGGCACCAAAAATATCCACTAACCAGAATGGTAAAGAACTGGTGGCTACGAGTGAAATATGCGGTTACTGGGTCCCATCTTTTATACCTTATGGAAACGAGATTGAAATTAATTAGATCCAAATTTTACAGATGAGTTCATTTTAAGAGAATATTAGATCAGCAAGCGTACACGCGCAAGGTATGAAACTAAGCCAGAAAACTTGTTAAAAATGTAAACACCATGAATAAATAATCGCATATGTTTTTTTACTTTGAGATCTACCTGAACATGTTCAGGTAGCAAAGATCACATGAAGAAATATAGATTAAACAAATAACAGTCCGATGAATCATAAAGATAATACTCATCATTTTGTCCAATAGTTTATCTCCCCCGACCATCCATTGAGCAACAATGACCACCGTACAATTAAACAAACAAGCTGGTAGCATGAATATTAAACATAGAATTTTTCTTCAGAAGGATTAGACACGACAAGTGAGCAAAATGTGTCCTCCACACACTCATCAGAGGCCCAAGAAAAGGTTCAAGGGGCTCACCGATCCGTCAGTGTCAACACCCGGATTTTTAAGCCCAGATGCCTATTATGTCATTCATCGCAATCCCAGGAATAATGTTGTTGCGAGACATAACAGTTGATATGATAAGTCATCATTCATTACAACCCATAATTGTCTTACAAAAGGGGATCACATGATCCAATATTTACACAAATAGTTGATCTATTGATCAAGCATAATAGAAGTGGACTATCTAATTCCACAGGCCAACGCTTGACGTTAGGCGACTCCTAGTTGTTGTAGACGTCCTGTTGACCGTCATCCTCATATTGCTGCTCCTCTTCATATTCTGGCCATTTGAATAGCCAGGGACACAGCCGTGAGTACTTTGAAGTACTCGCAAACTAATACTAATGTAGCTATGATCAATTTTAATATGGGGGTGCTAAGCTCTAGTTTTATTTGCATAAAGCCAGTTTTAGTTCATAAGCATTTCATAAAGACTAATCATGATTTAACTAACTCAAGGGGGAACATTAGTGTCATTCCCACAACTTAGTTGTGTTTCAAATTCAAGTCACCACTTCAAATTCAACCATCATTTTCAAGTAAATTTCTAATGACGGAACAGTATGGCCTTTCCAATTGTCCATAACCGTGGACACGGCTATTCGAATAGTTTTACACTCTGCAGAGGTTGCACACTTGTGCCACAACATTTGATTACATCCGTCATAGATAACTCTGAATAATCGTAGCTCAGTACGCGGATCATCAACTCTAACCGTTCACTTACACATCCTAGTATAGGCACCTCTCCCCATGAGCTTGGCCTCCCGGTGAAAACAAACCGTCAACCCGGGAACTGCACAGGGCTTGGGCCGGACAATTCACCTCATTCACGTCATTTCACATTTCTCGGAGGCAGCCTCGGCCTAACCCCTATGACGCTTGTTTAGAGGGAACCCATACTAAGACATATAAACTTCTAGTTAGACCCTACCCATAATCAGGTATTGTGGGGGTACTTGTATATTGGAAAGGTATCGCATCCGAACCCAACCATTAGTTTTAGCAATTTCACCAAGCCATTCATTTCATTCTAGTCATATTCACCTTCAAATCCTTCAAAGTCATTTCAGTTCACAATGTTCCCATCTAGAGTAGTCAATTTTAGTTATTTACCACTAGCCACTAGTCATGAGGGGTGCTAACTAGCTTTGATTGCCATAGGCTAACTTTGATGATGTGGTTCTACTCTAGACCAAGTGAATCATGAATCAAAAAGTACTTTGATAAAATAAAGCAATAAAACTTGAAAGCAAAAGCTTGTAAAAAAAACTGGGATAGGCTTAGTAAGCATAAAGTAAAGTGCGGGGTGCTTTGCCCTTGGAGAGCTTTGCACTTTGCAAGGGTATTAGCTTGCCTTGGGTGGTGTACTGGTCAAAGTGGTCTTCCTCTCCCTGGAAGTAGACCTCCTCCTCCTCGGTGTACTCCTCGGTACTAGCGTCTAGATACGAATATAATACACACAATCACCACACAAAGCTTGAGTACTAAACTAAGCACACACATGAATCACTCCTACTAAGCTATCATCACCACATGCTTATTATGTGAGTTGACTTAATTTTATTCTTAAGAAAAATAATTTCCTCTCATTATAAATATTAATTAGAGTTTCTATTTGTTTCTTGAGAGAAAATAATTTCCTCTCATTGAAGTTTATTAAGATTTAATTTCCTTAATTAATATCATATGACCTAGGTTGACCAAGGTCAACCCCTTCATAAGTATTAATTGGGAAAATGATTTAAATGAGGTAAGTCACCTCATGCCTTTTAATAACTCATGATTCATGATTTAATATCATCAACTAATTTAATATGAGCTTTAATTAACCATGGTCTCTACCTCATATTAACTTAGTTGAGACAAGATGTAAATGAGAGAGAAGCTCTCATACATATTAATAAATGAGAAGTTTATTTAAAAAGAACTAGAAATAGCCATAGGGCCAATTTTTAAACAAGGCCATGATCATACAAACCACTATGCAATATTTTTACATATTCAGATAGATATGGTGAAATATGATTTTTGAGAGTTGGAAACAATGTAATAGAATTTTTATTTAATTTTTAATAATTAATTGAAGTGGAAAAAGGCCCTGCCTTGTTTATTTTGTCACATTTATTCTACAAAGAATCTAGGGTTGGGACCAGTGTAGTCTTGTAGATAATTTAACAAGGTTTCCAAATATATAAAATTTGTCAAATTTGGTTTAGTGGATTTTATTCTATTTAATTTTGAAAACAGCATCAGGGAATTATTAATTAAATTCGAAAATTCAAATTTGAATAGGTGGGCTTAGGCGGGAAACGCTACTGGGCTGCACAGGGGAAAAGACTTGGGCCGGCCCAGCTGCACGTATCGCGTGAGCGGGCCGCCTGACGAGCGGGGGCCACACATCAGTGAGTTTTTAACAGCGAATCGGTATGCGAGAGGTGAGCCGTTGGATCAGAGGCTGATCGGACGAACGACGAGCGTCGTCGTCTCCGGCGAGAAGGGGGCTTACGGGCGGCGGCAGTAGGGGGTCGGAGAGCACGTCGGAGCTCTGGTGGTCGTCGGAGAGGTGCGCTGCGACGTTGTCGATGACGAGGAACCTCCTGGTAGCAGTGGCGTTTCCTTGGGCGGCGTCTAGCTCCGGCGAGCTTCGGCGGCGGAGTGCGGCAGTGAGGATGCAATTGGGCGGCGCTACGGGGTAATGTGGAGCGGCGAGGTTGCTGGGCGACTTAGAAAGAACAGGGAAGTGAGAGGTGTGCTCAATTTGGAGGGAGGAGTGCTCCTTATATAGTGGCGAGAGGTGGCCGGGGCGCTCGGATGAGCTCATCGTCGACGACGGTGCTACAGCGGCGGTGATGGACTGGCGACGACGCAGGCTTGCAGGCGACGTCCTGGCGGTGACGCAGCGCTTGACGGCGTTGAAAACAAGGGCGTGACGAGCTCTAGCGCGTGACGGGAGCGGCCAGTACCCGTGGCGGACGTCGGCGACAGGGGCGTCGGCTACGGCGTTCCCGCGGACCAATTGCGGTGTCTGGGTGGCGCAGGGTGGTGTCGCGGAGCGTTTGGCGCAGAGAGTGGAGGCTAGGGTCAACGGAGGCATCCTGGCGTCGACGTGGCCGGGCGCGTTCTGGAGCGTGCCCGTGCACGCTCTGTCGTGCGCGTGCACGTTCTGGGCGCGCCTGGTTCGGGGTGTGTGATGCACTGATCGATCGTGGGCGTGTACCAGTCGATGCAGGGGAGTGAGGGGAAGTGTAATGGCAAGGTGGTGCACATTGGAGAAGGCCAGAGGGAGAGATGGCATGTCCAGGTCATGCCATACCTCGGCATGGTTGGCTTAGGTCAAAATGATGATGATTTCTTGTACCACTCCTTGTCTTTTCTGCTTGGCAAAGCTTTGTGAGGTCAGAGAGGTACTGGAGGTGACCTAGGGTTGATGGTGGAGGCAAAGAACTGCTGGACAAAGCATTGCATAGAGTTGGCAGATTGGTGCTCTCCAAGTGTTTGATGAAATGCCCGCAAGAAGTTTATTTTCGAATTTTTGAATGAATTTTGGTGGGTCGAAATTATATATTATTTGCAGTAGATTGGTAGTGGTGGTGGTCAAATTTGAAGGGTTTTGCAAAAATTCAAATTTCACATGATCTTCACTTTTGTTTCTGGTTCCAACTTTGCTTGATCAAATCTTTGAATCCAGAAGGAATTGGTATGTGGTTGCTTTGCCAAAGTTGTTCACTTTTATGTTGTCTTGGATGAGGTGCAAAGGTTGGGCAAAGTTTAGTTTAGAAAACTTGAGAACACAGGGCTCAAAGTAGGCATCAGGTTATAATTGGTCATTTTGACCATCATTGCATGTGAGTGGTTTTTGAGTTCAAATTTGATTCAATTTGAGTTTCTTTGATATCAAAGGTGTTTATTTGTTGTTAGTAACCATCTACAACTAATGGTGCAAGCCATTATGGCCTAGATCAAGTATTTGCATAATTGGCCAAAACCATATGTGAGTGTGTGTGGGGTTTTTCTCTTTTATATCTTATTTTATTTTCCTTGAATTGGATTGGTTAAGTGATCATGGAATTAGGGTTTTGGCACATGGGCACACACACAAACAATCATCATGGCAATATGCACACTTAGCACAAAATAAAATATGGGTATATGTATAGCACTTGTGTTGTGAAAAAGTTTTTGTTGGTTCTCAAATTTGGGTTTTGGGAATTTCTCTCTTTATCTCTTTATTGAATTTTTGGGATGTTACAAACCCTTCCCCCTTACAAAAGATCTCGTCCCGAAATCTTAAAGAAAACTAGGTACTAAAGAGATCTGGGTATTCCTTCTTCATGTCCTCTTCTCGCTCCTAGGTGGCTTCCTCTTCGGTGTGATTGCTCCATTGAATCTTCAGGAACTTGATACTCCTGGTGCGGGTGGTTCTGTATGCTTCTTCCAGGATGCGAATAGGCACTTCGTGATACGTCAAATCTGAGTTGATGTCCACCGATCTGTGATCAATATTCTTGAACAATTCAGTCTTCTCCGGTACTTCCAGGCATTTCCGGAGCAGTGAGATGTGAAACACATTGTGAACAGCCACCATTTCTTCCGATAGCTCCAGTTGATAAGATACTTCTCCTTGGCGACTCAGAACTTTGAAGGGTCCGACATATCGGGGCGCGAGCTTTCCTTTCAGCTGGAATCTTTGCATTCCTTTGAGGGGTGACACCTTGAGATAAACGAAATCTCCAATCTCGAAGGTCATTTCTCGGCGTCTCTTGTCGGCGTAGCTCTTCTGTCTTGATTGCGCGGTCTTGAGGTACTCGCGGATCTTGTGAACCTTCTCTTCGGCTTCTCGAAGAACATCCGGTCCAAAGACTTGGCTTTCTCCGACTTCCAACCAATTCAGAGGGGTACGGCACTTCCTTCCGTACAGGGCTTCAAAGGGGGCCATCTGTAAGCTGGCTTGGTAACTGTTGTTGTACGAGAATTCTGCGTAAGGCAAGCAGTCTTCCCACTTGGATCCATATTCCAGTACACAGGCTCTCAACATGTCCTCGAGTATCTAGTTGACTCTTTCCGTCTGTCCGTCAGTCTGAGGGTGATAGGCGGTGCTGAAATTCAGACGGGTTCCCAGTCCTTCATGCACTTTTTGCCAGAATCTTGAGGTGAACTGTGATCCTCTATCTGACACTATTGACTTCGGGGTTCCGTGCAGGGCGACTATTCTTGAAATGTACAACTCTGCTAGCTTCGGGCCTTGATAGGTGGTCTTGACAGGGATAAAATGGGCTACCTTGGTTAATCTGTCTACCACTACCCAAATAGAATCATTTCCTTTGCTAGATTTGGGCAGTCCAGTGATAAAGTCCATTCCGACTGAGTCCCATTTCCATTCCGGAATCTGTAAGGGTTGCAACAGTCCGGCGGGTCGTTGATGTTCTGCCTTGACTCTCTGACAGATATCACACTTGGCGATGTAGCTCCCGATTTCTCGCTTCATTCCATGCCACCAAAATTGTTCCTTCAAATCTTGGTACATCTTGGTACCTCCGGGGTGGATAGAGTATAGGGTGTCGTGGGCCTCCTTCAGTATGACTTGCTTCAATTCGGAATCTGACGGCACACATAGGCGACCGTTGTACCAAAGTACTCCTTCTTCATCTTCGGCGAATCCTGGTGCCTTTAATGCTGCTATTTGGCTCTTGATTCTGTCAATGCTGGCATTTCCCTTCTGGGCTTCCTTAATTTGGCTAATCAAAGTAGGTTGCAGCTCGATGCTGGCTAGGTATCCTTCACTAACTAGCTCCAATCTAAACTGTTCAAACTCTTCATATAGGCTAGGCTGTTCTGCTGCTATCATGGAGTTCAGCTGACACGGTTGTCTACTCAAAGCATCCGCTACCACATTGGCCTTGCCGGGGTGATAGTGGATTTCCATATCATAATCCTTGATTAGCTCTAACCATCTTCTTTGCCTCATATTCAGCTCCTTCTGTGTGAAGATATACTTCAAGCTCTTGTGATCCGAATAGATCTCGCATCGATTACCCATGAGGTAATGACGCCAAACTTTCAAGGCTAACACTACGGCTGCAAGCTCGAGGTCATGGGTTGGGTAGTTCTGCTCATGTTGCTTCAACTGCCGGGACAGATAAGATATCACCTTTCCTTCTTGCATCAACACACATCCAAGACCAATCTTAGATGCTTCACAATAGACGTCAAAGGGCTTGGTGATGTCCGGCATGATTAGGATGGGGGATGTGGTTAGTCTTGTCTTAAGCTGCTGGAAGCTTGCTTTACATTTATCAGTCCATTCGAACTTCTTGTCCTTCTTCAATAGTTGTGTCATTGGCCTGGCAATGCTTGAAAATCCTTCAACAAATCTACGGTAATATCCTGCTAATCCAAGAAATGCACGGACCTCGGTCTGTGTGGTTGGGGTTTTCAATTCTTCGACGGTTTTGATTTTGGCGGGATCTACCGCAATTCCTCCTGCAGACAAGATGTGTCCCAGGAATCCTACCTCTTTCAACCAAAACTCGCACTTGCTGAACTTGGCATACAACTTGTGCTGTCTAAGGGTTTCTAGGATAACCTCCAAATGTTGCTCATGTTCCTCTTCGGTTTTGGAGTAGATAAGGATGTCGTCGATGAAAACAACGACGAACTTGTCCAGAAAGTCCATGAAAATCTTATTCATGAGGTTCATGAAATAAGCAGGGGCATTGGTTAATCCAAACGACATGACATTGTACTCATACAACCCATATCTGGTGGTAAAGGCAGTCTTGGGGATATCTGATGCACGGATCTTCAGTTGATGATAACCAGTTCTAAGATCAATCTTAGAGAATACAGTGGCACCGGTCAACTGGTCAAACAGATCTTCTATCTTTGGCAAGGGGTATTTGTTTTTGATGGTGACATCGTTAAGTTTACGATAATCCGTACATAACCGATTGGCACCATCCTTCTTATCCACAAACAAAACTGGTGATCTCCAAGGCGACGCACTTTGTCGAATCAGACCTTTGAACAACATATCATCCAGTTGCTTCTTCAGCTCCACTAACTCCGCTGGGTTCATACTATAGGCTCTCTGGGCTATAGGTCCTGTTCTAGGGATTAACTCGATGATAAACTCGATATCCCGATCCGGGGGCATACCTGGTAGATCATCCGGAAACACATCAGGGTATCGACAGACGACCCTGATCTGATCCAAAGTTGGTTTAGCTATACTTTGGTTGCAGGTGAAATTTCTGGGAAGTTTCTCAGACACATGTTCTATTGTTATTCCGGTGCTACTAGTCATGGTGATGGCCTTCTTGGCGCAGTCTATCAATCCATGATGTTTCGCCATCCAATCCATACCCAGTACTACTTCCAATCCTTTTGTTCCCAGAACAATCAAGTTTGCATAAAAAACTATTTCTTGAATTCTGATGGGTACTTATTTGCAAAATTTTCTAGCTTTAGTTGTTGATCCAGGTATTTGAACTATCATGACATGTTTCAAGCTGATTGGTTGAATCTTACTAGTGCACACAAAATCTTCAGTAACAAATGAATGTGATGCTCCTGAATCAAACAACACTCTTGCTGGTATTGAGTTAACAGAGAACATACCCAGCACCACATCTGGTGCTTCCTGGGCTTCCTCGGCGTTCATGTGGAGGCAACCTCCGCGGTTGTTCGGGTTGTTGGGGGCGAACTTCTTGCCGGTGGAGACACGACGCTGCTGCTGAGCTGGTGCAGAGGTGTTGCCGGCGAGCTTGGCCAGCCTTTTGGGGCACTCATTGGAATAGTGTCCCCCAATGCCGCATTCATAACAGGTGATAGTGGCATTGTCCTTGGGAGTGACGGGGATAGCATTGCTTCCGGTCCTCGGGGCTGTGTTGGAGTTATTGGGGTTGTTGTTGGCAGGGGCTCTCTGCGGAGCGCGGTTGTAGTTGCTGTTGTGGTGCACATAGTTGCTGTTGTTGTTGTTGTGGTGGGGGCCTCCGGGCCTTGGGTTTCCTCCACTCCGGTTTTGAAAACCGGGGCGCGACATCTGGTTCTGGGGCTTGGTGTTTCTGGGGTTGAAACCACCGCTTGAGCTGGGGCGATACCGTGGGGTATTGTTGGGCCCGCTTTGGTGCATCATGCGGCATTTGCGGTTTTCATTTGCCTGGTGCAGTTTGCCTTCCATCTGAATGGCAGAGTCCACTAGGGCTTCGAGGTCGGCAAAGGGGATGTTGACTAAGACTGTCTGCATCTCATCGTGCAGACCGTTGAGGAATCTCTCCTTCCTTTTCTCGGTGGTGTCAGTTTCATCGGGGGCGTACCTTGACAGGGTGAGGAACCTGTCGCGGTATTCTACCACCGACATCCGTCCTTGCTTCAGTTCACGAAATTCATCCCTCATTTTCTTGATCAAACCTGGTGGCACATGGTACTTGCTAAACTTGAGCTTAAAGTTAGCCCAAGTCATCAAATGTCTGGCATTTAATGCATGGGCGCTTGTCCACCAAGCTCTTGCTGGTCCGGCAAGGTAGTGCGTAGCAAACAGCACTTTCTCATTCTCCTCAACTCCAGCTACTTCCAGGTTGTTTTCCATCGTTTGCAGCCAATCATCTGCATCTAAAGGCTCTTCCGTCTTGCTGAAGACAGGTGGGTTGGTGTTTTGGAAATTCTTAAGTTTGGATCCCGGATGATCATGGTTTCCATGGCCCTGATTGGCGATCTGCTGCAGTGCTGCTATGTTGGCTTGCCTTTCAGCCCTTTCATCTTCTCTGTCGGCCAAAAGTGTTTGTAGCAATTGCATCATTGCATCTTGATTGCGATTCGGAGGGGCCATCTGAACAGATAGATAGATCATGAGATAAGAGGGAATTTTCTATGGCTTATTTTGAGTTTAAGTTTAAACTTAAAACTTGAAGTCTTTTGATGATGAACTGTAATACCCGGGGTTTAATAAGACGTTTTTAGCACATAATATATGTGTTGACCAAAGTTGGACTTTTTAATTGGTAAGGTGTAAGGGAAATCCAAGGCCATGGTTGTGTTTGTCTCGACAAGTTGATAAAAAAGACTATAAAATTATTTTAATTGGATATAGAATATATTTTAGAAGGCCAGATTTAATCTCGGTCGTTGGGTTAATTTCTAGAATAAAACTAAGGGAGACCTGGACGCCATTAAAATCCCTTTTAGCCCCTTATCCTCACACACGCACCAGACCATCAAATTCCTACCCTGCGGCTGCCGCTTAGGGTTCTTATGTCGTCGCCGCCGCTCGCCAGGTTACCGCCGCAGCCACCAACCTCAAACCGCAGCCTCCCTAGTGTGTTGTTTGATGTTGGCTGCCATCACGCTGCTATGCGGAATTCAATCTAGTCGCCAGCCTGAGAAAATCCACTCAAGGTACGTGGTTGTTGCTGGCATCCAAACTCTTTGTGGATATTTTAAGTTTCCTGAATCGTGTGTTGCGTCCTTGCCAATTCCATAGATGTTTTCTTGGCTGGCAGACACACAGCTCAATCTTTAGTTATGCAAGCAAGTATTCTGTATCATGTATTCGGTGCTTCCCATTGGCCGGCATGAAGGAAACCATGATACATTGGCTCGATCTGCTGATTTATCTTTTTATTAAGAATATTGAACCAAAATTCAGCTATGCTCTGTCCGACCTGATACAAGGAGTAAAGAATAAAGATGCATGTGTGACCGGTTGCTGGGTACTA
This sequence comes from Lolium rigidum, assembly GCF_022539505.1. NCBI lineage: Eukaryota > Viridiplantae > Streptophyta > Magnoliopsida > Poales > Poaceae > Lolium > Lolium rigidum. The sequence goes on from NC_061509.1 coordinate 220,056,893, forward strand.
ATTAGAAAAATAAATATAAAATAAACTTGGTTGGTAGAGCACTTTGGAATCCTCGTACATACTATTGTGAGTATATGAATGTGAATTTCAGAGATAGGTTTTTCTTTCTTTTAAAGGAGCCGTTGTATTTGTGGCTACTGCCAGATTCTCCGAACTAGTTTTAAATTGGGTTTTCTGTACAGGTTTGAGGTGAACGTGAGATGAGGTTATCCCGTTATTCTTCGCTGGACTTAAGGCAAGTGCGAGATGGGATTTCCTGTAATATGATTGCCAGTTTTAACCTTCGCTGATTGTTTTTTGCGGTTCCAATTCAATTTTCATGCATTATTCATTTAAGGCATAGGTTGACTATTCCGGAATTGACCGGTGAGAAATGTCAAATATGTCTAGTCCGGTGAGAGAATGACGCGGGTGTCTATTCCGGAGAATTCAGCCCAGTCGTGCATCGTTAACTGCATTCCATATTCTGATCAGATTGTACCTCCTTTAATGCTTGTTACTTTCCGGTTCTATATTTGTACTTGCTGAGTATTCTTTACTCACCCTTGTTTGCTTCTTTGTTGTTTTTTATTTGGATTTCAGGTGCTTTACTTAGACGGCATGCATGGGAGGGAGTAGTTCACCATCACCTTGATGCACACATCTAAACTACATATATTAGGCGGAAATACCGCATAATACTTACTTGCTTAGACTACCATTGATTAGCTATCATAGTGTCTTGGAGTCTTCTACAATGTCTTGTCAGCCTTTGTTGCTCTAGTTTGAAAGGCCAGTCTCTCCGAGACGCTGTGCAATATATGAATCATCATGTTATAACGCTTCTATATATTTTAGTTTATCATATGCTTGTCGTGGATGACCCAATAAACAAAGGAGATGTCGTCCAAAAAAATTAGAATTTCATTAGTTTGGTAGTAATTAAGGAGTGTGGTAGCATCGCCCGATTGTTAGAAATCTGGGGTGTTACAGTTGGTATCAGAGCCTAGGCTTTAGATCTCTGGAGTAGTCTAGTTGTGAAGTTGGATTCTAGTAATTTCTATTTTTGTTAGATGGTTAAACAAAGAAAAAGCTTGCCCTTTTTCTTGAACAACTAAATACATGGCTTACTTTTAACAACTAAAATTTTGACACACTGGTGCACAATAGGATGGGTTCAGGGACATTCATTGCATTTACGCTTTTGTTACGTCTATGTCTGATTTCTATACTTAATCTGTTTCTATGCCTGTGGGAGGCCGTTGCCTGTAGTGCCCTGCTCTTGGTCCTATATATTCTTTTATTTGCTTTATCATTTTTTGTGGTAAGTAGCTGACTTGAGTTTCTTTTCACGACTGAAGAAGTAGATCATTCGAAAGGAACGTTTTGGTCATTTACATGATTTTCCGGACATGTGAATAAGGAGATGAAAATATCGGGATGGTTAGACTTAAATATTAGTAGATACATCAAGGGTTTGTCTTGGCATCAGAGTTTGACCAGCAAAATATTAAGGAAATAAGCATATTGGTTGAATTTGATTTACGCTGCAAGATTAAAGTTGAGTTGTGAGTGGTGTTTGAAGTTTCCATCTTATGAGATACCAGTGAAGGTTGGGCCAAAGGATTTGAGGCAGCAGTTTTTTATCTTGATGAGTTGCGAGCCGCTGTAGTTTTTTTTTTTCTTATCTAAATGCTAAAGAGGGTGTAGTAGTGTAGATGTTAGATTAGTTTTATGAAGACTTCGGTCGAAATCAATACTGAAACTCTTCCTAAACCCGGCCCACTTGTTCCTCCTAGTCTACCCCTGTGCACTCATGCTTGACAAACCGTCCAATTTCCTGTTGCCGAAGTCTTTTCAATATTGTACTTAAAATCTTTTCCTCCCTACAGTTAGCTTCCAAGTATTGAAACTTTCAGCTCAAGCCAATTTGAGAGTTCCTTTATTTCATAGTTGTTTGTTTACCCTTCTCCCATTGTCAAATATCAAGGCGATAAACCTTTGGTCAAATACGACATTGAAGATCTTTACATGACTAGATGGAGCTGCCATGTTGTTCAGCTAGAAAGCAAATCTAAATGTTCTTTTCTTTTTCTAAGCAAAACCTCTTTGTTCTATTTTTTTCATCAAAGATGTTCTGTAGGATCATACACAATCCATGGAATTCTTGAAGGATCGCATGAGTAGCTTTTGTCGGCTTCACATATTGCATAAATGGGAATCAACCCTGAACCTTGGTTTGTGCCCATGGAACCATTTTGCGATGCGTGTGAGGATGCCCGAGTGTTAGGTTACGTGATTCACCTATTCATGTACGAAGTTAATAGTTTGGGTGCGGGATGGACTGGCCCCCATACCGACTACTCTTATTATTAGCTCTTGTTATGTTGGAGTGGTAAATCCATGTGTGCATTTATCCTTAGTAGAGAGCAGGCGTTTTGCAGCTTGGACCATAGAATGACTATGACGTTCCACCATATAGAAAAGGCAACCGCTGCCAAGCGTAGGAAATACGGTGAGGTTGACCCTATGTCATGTTTTGAGGGCATATTATTATATATATGTTCCCTAGAGGCCTGCTATCAAATTTTATAGCTGTTTACCCCTTATTCGTTAGGTTCCTTTTTAGTTGAAGAGCGTCGAGTACCAAGTTGTTTTCTAGCATATGCATCATCCGGGAGAAACACATGTTGTACACGGAATTGTTCTGTTGAGGGCATCATGTTTGTTTCAAAGTTCTTGGAGTCTGAAAATGTGGGAAGTTACGATCAGTGTTATTTAGAATAGATCTTAAGTTTACCAATGTTTCGTAGAACTTTGAGGCTTAGTGTGGTGTTCCACCCCCAATCAGGTGGCGAGTCAAATGGTACAATCCAGAATTTAGAAAAACATGTTTAGGTGCGGTTTGTGGGTTTCCTTGTAATGACATACATTGAACATTCACATGACATCTCATGAGGCTCTATATGGATGGCAACGGGGATCTTTACTTGCAGGGATGCCATGGGTTAAAAGGCATTGTTTGGACTGAATTTGGATAAACAAACTACGATAAATTATGTAGGGGTTAGACAAAATATGCTAGCAGCCTAGGGTAGGCAAAAGACCTATCCAGATTCCAAGAGGTTAATAGTGGAATTCAGAGAAGGTAATCAGGTTTTGGTGGAAACTTAGGTGACGAGGGTTTCTTGGATTATGATCTACCAAGGGTATGAGATTTAATCACCAAAACAAAGCTTCCCACATGTACACTATACCTTGTGTGTGTGTGTGGGTGCAGAGTTGAGAAGCTACCATACTCTTCAATTGCACGAATCAGTGAAAGGTGTGCACTGTAGGTTCCATCACTCTGTGTGGTAGACACCAGTGAAATCTAGAATGACAGAACACTTCAGAACCAATTATAATGAAGCAAGGTTTGTCTTTTGAGTCTTCGTCGGTGAGGAGCTTGAAGGAGAATGGTAGAGTAACACGCAAGGTTGTCAACGTTATTTGGACAAATCAAACAGAATGAAAAGCAGCATAGGGACTTGAATTTAAGACACGTGAGAAATATCTTAGCTATTCACAGCTAGTGTTTTTTTTTCTTCTAATTTCGGTTGTTCACTGCTAAGTAATGAGAGTGAAGAATTCGAGGACGAATTCACTTGAACTGGGGGAGAATGTAATACCCGGGGTTTAATAAGACGTTTTTAGCACATAATATATGTGTTGACCAAAGTTGGACTTTTTAATTGGTAAGGTGTAAGGGAAATCCAAGGCCATGGTTGTGTTTGTCTCGACAAGTTGATAAAAAAGACTATAAAATTATTTTAATTGGATATAGAATATATTTTAGAAGGCCAGATTTAATCTCGGTCGTTGGGTTAATTTCTAGAATAAAACTAAGGGAGACCTGGACGCCATTAAAATCCCTTTTAGCCCCTTATCCTCACACACGCACCAGACCATCAAATTCCTACCCTGCGGCTGCCGCTTAGGGTTCTTATGTCGTCGCCGCCGCTCGCCAGGTTACCGCCGCAGCCACCAACCTCAAACCGCAGTCTCCCTAGTGTGTTGTTTGATGTTGGCTGCCATCACGCTGCTATGCGGAATTCAATCTAGTCGCCAGCCTGAGAAAATCCACTCAAGGTACGTGGTTGTTGCTGGCATCCAAACTCTTTGTGGATATTTTAAGTTTCCTGAATCGTGTGTTGCGTCCTTGCCAATTCCATAGATGTTTTCTTGGCTGGCAGACACACAGCTCAATCTTTAGTTATGCAAGCAAGTATTCTGTATCATGTATTCGGTGCTTCCCATTGGCCGGCATGAAGGAAACCATGATACATTGGCTCGATCTGCTGATTTATCTTTTTATTAAGAATATTGAACCAAAATTCAGCTATGCTCTGTCCGACCTGATACAAGGAGTAAAGAATAAAGATGCATGTGTGACCGGTTGCTGGGTACTAATTAGAAAAATAAATATAAAATAAACTTGGTTGGTAGAGCACTTTGGAATCCTCGTACATACTATTGTGAGTATATGAATGTGAATTTCAGAGATAGGTTTTTCTTTCTTTTAAAGGAGCCGTTGTATTTGTGGCTACTGCCAGATTCTCCGAACTAGTTTTAAATTGGGTTTTCTGTACAGGTTTGAGGTGAACGTGAGATGAGGTTATCCCGTTATTCTTCGCTGGACTTAAGGCAAGTGCGAGATGGGATTTCCTGTAATATGATTGCCAGTTTTAACCTTCGCTGATTGTTTTTTGCGGTTCCAATTCAATTTTCATGCATTATTCATTTAAGGCATAGGTTGACTATTCCGGAATTGACCGGTGAGAAATGTCAAATATGTCTAGTCCGGTGAGAGAATGACGCGGGTGTCTATTCCGGAGAATTCAGCCCAGTCGTGCATCGTTAACTGCATTCCATATTCTGATCAGATTGTACCTCCTTTAATGCTTGTTACTTTCCGGTTCTATATTTGTACTTGCTGAGTATTCTTTACTCACCCTTGTTTGCTTCTTTGTTGTTTTTTATTTGGATTTCAGGTGCTTTACTTAGACGGCATGCATGGGAGGGAGTAGTTCACCATCACCTTGATGCACACATCTAAACTACATATATTAGGCGGAAATACCGCATAATACTTACTTGCTTAGACTACCATTGATTAGCTATCATAGTGTCTTGGAGTCTTCTACAATGTCTTGTCAGCCTTTGTTGCTCTAGTTTGAAAGGCCAGTCTCTCCGAGACGCTGTGCAATATATGAATCATCATGTTATAACGCTTCTATATATTTTAGTTTATCATATGCTTGTCGTGGATGACCCAATAAACAAAGGAGATGTCGTCCAAAAAAATTAGAATTTCATTAGTTTGGTAGTAATTAAGGAGTGTGGTAGCATCGCCCGATTGTTAGAAATCTGGGGTGTTACATGAACATAACACACATTTATTTATTCATGACAAACATCACACATTACAAGTTAAAACACTAAGAGTTTTAAGAACCCTTCTTCCCCAAGCTACGATACATGGTGCGGGATACAACTCACACCTACATAAGTGAAGCTAGTGCAACTACTCCTCATCGTCTTCATCCACATCGATGGGAATGATCCCATCCTCTCCAGACTCCAGAAACTCATAGTCCTCCTCATCAGTGAACTCATCCTCCTCAAAGTCGTTGTCGTCACTCAGGAAGTCCTCGCCTCCCTGGATGTCCTCTCCATCCTAAACCATCTCATGGATCTGGTCCTGCTGGGTCCGAACAGTTGCCTCCAAGGTGCGTATCTTATCGCGAAGACGCGCAATAGTAGCGTCCTTCTTGGCGCGTTGCAGGCGGAGTGACCTGCGGTCCTTGGCGAGTAGCCTGATGGCATCGGCATGATGAGCCAAAGCCATCTGAGCACGGTGGGCGTGGACACGTGTCTGCTCCAGATCCTTCCGGGTCTCGTGAAGCATAAAGTCCAGATGCTCCACATGATGCTTGAGCACCGGGTGCGAAGAGAGTGCCATGGGCTCTCCCACGGTGTCATGCCTCGCGAAGTGGGTGAAGCGGGTCCCCTAGAGTGCAGCGATGTTCTGTCCGCACACACGAGCAAGTCCCTCCTGAAGGGCATGAGCAAGCCCGTCCACCCAGTTGCTTGCCTTGAAGGAGAAAAGGATCCTCTCCGATATGGGAGGCTCCGTACTTCCCTTCAAGTCAGCGGTAATCATCCACTGCTGTTCCACTCCGGGAGTGTTGTGGATCCGGACTCCGTGAAACTGGGGAGGTGGGCGTTCAAGCTCCTCGGACACCAAGTCCAAGTCTCGCTCGAAAACCAAACTTCCTCCATTTCCCAGCTCGTAGGACTCCGTCTGGACGTAATGCTCCATCTGAAAGTGAAATGGATAAGTAAGTTAGAGATGTGAACGAGTGTGGCAAAATTTTAGATGGATTTATAAGGAGGAGCATGGCTTATTATTTTTGAAAAGATCTTACAGAGAAGAACATGAGTAATTTTTTTCACAAATATTTACTTTATTTGTTTTAGAAACTAAAGTTTTCAGAACGCCCATTCTAAACTAGGGTCTCCTAAGGTCAAACAATGGCTCTGATACCAACTTGTCAACACCCAGATTTTTAAGTCCAGATGCCTATTATGTCATTCATCACAATCCCAGGAATAATGTTGTTGCGAGACATAACAGTTGATATCATAAGTCATCATTCATTACAACCCATAATTGTCTTACAAAAGGGGATCACATGATCCAATATTTACACAAATAGTTGATCTATTGATCAACGAACAACATAGTAGCGGAAGTGTAATAGAAGTGGACTATCTAATTCCACAGGCCAACGCTTGACGTTAGGCGACTCCTAGTTGTTGTAGACATCCTGTTGACCGCCATCCTCATATTGCTGCTCCTCTTCATATTCTGGCCATTTGAATAGCCAGGGACACAACCGTGAGTACTTTGAAGTACTCGCAAACTAATACTAATGTAGCTATGATCAATTTTAATAAGGGGGTGCTAAGCTCTAGTTTTATTTGCATAAAGCCAGTTTTAGTTCATAAGCATTTCATAAAGACTAATCATGATTTAACTAACTCAAGGGGGAACATTAGTGTCATTCCCACAACTTAGTTGTGTTTCAAATTCAAGTCACCACTTCAAATTCAACCATCCTTTTCAAGTAAATTTATAATGACGGAACAGCATGGCCTTTCCAATTGTCCATAACCGTGGACACGGCTATTCGAATAGTTTTACACTCTGCAGAGGTTGCACACTTGTGCCACAACATTTGATTACATCCGTCACAGATAACTCTGAATAATCGTAGCTCAGTACGCGGATCATCAACTCTAACCATTCACTTACACATCCTAGTATAGGCACCTCTCCCCATGAGCTTGGCCTCCCGGTGAAAACAAACCGTCAACCCGGGAACTGCACAGGGCTTGGGCCGGACAATTCACCTCATTCACGTCATTTCACATTTCTCGGAGGCAGCCTCGGCATAACCCCTATGACGCTTGCTTAGAGCGAACCCATACTAAGACATATAAACTTCTAGTTAGACCCTACCCATAATCAGGTATTGTGGGGGTACTTGTATATTGGAAAGGTATCGCATCCGAACCCAACCATTAGTTTTAGCAATTTCACCAAGCCATTCATTTCATTCTAGTCATATTCACCTTCAAATCCTTCAAAGTCATTTCAGTTCACAATGTTCCCATCTAAAGTAGTCAATTTTAGTTATTTAGCACTAGCCACTAGTCATGAGGGGTGCTAACTAGCTTTGATTGCCATAGGCTAACTTTGATGATGTGGTTCTACTCTATACCAAGTGAATCATGAATCAAAAAGTACTTTGATAAAATAAAGCAATAAAACTTGAAAGCAAAAGCTTGTAAAAAAAACTAGGATAGGCTTAGTAAGCATAAAGTAAAGTGCGGGGTGCTTTGCCTTTGGAGAGCTTTGCACTTTGCAAGGGTATTAGCTTGCCTTGGGTGGTGTACTGGTCAAAGTGGTCTTCCTCTCCCTAGAAGTAGACCTCCTCCTCCTCGGTGTACTCCTCGGTACTAGCGTCTAGATACGAATATAATACACACAATCACCACACAAAGCTTGAGTACTAAACTAAGCACACACATGAATCACTCCTACTAAGCTATCATCACCACATGCTTATTATGTGAGTTGACTTAATTTTATTCTTAAGAAAAATAATTTCCTCTCATTATAAATATTAATTAGAGTTTCTATTTATTTCTTGAGAGAAAATAATTTCCTCTCATTGAAGTTTATTAAGATTTAATTTCCTTAATTAATATCATATGACCTAGGTTGACCAAGGTCAACCCCTTCATAAGTATTAATTGGGAAAATGATTTAAATGAGGTAAGTCACCTCATGCCTTTTAATAACTCATGATTCATGATTTAATATCATCAACTAATTTAATATGAGCTTTAATTGACCATGGTCTCTACCTCATATTAACTTAGTTGAGACAAGATTTAAATGAGAGAGAAGCTCTCATACATATTAATAAATGATTGGTTTATTTAAAAAGAACTAGAAATAGCCATAGGGTCAATTTTTAAACAAGGCCATGATCATACAAACCACTATGCAATATTTTTACATATTCAGATAGATATGGTGAAATATGATTTTTGAGAGTTGTAAACAACTTAATAGCATTTTTATTTAATTTTTAATAATTAATTGAAGTGGAAAAAGGCCCTGCCTTGTTTATTTTGTCACATTTATTCTACAAAGAATCTAGGGTTGGGACCAGTGTAGTCTTGTAGATAATTTAACAAGGTTTCCAAATATATAAAATTTGTCAAATTTGGTTTAGTGAATTTTATTCTATTTAATTTTGAAAACAGCATCAGGGAATAATTAATTAAATTCGAAAATTCAAATTTGAATAGGTGGGCTTAGGCGGGAAACGCTACTGGGCTGCACAGGGGAAAAGACTTGGGCCGGCCCAGCTGCACGTCTCGCGTGAGCGGGCCGCCTGACGAGCAGGGGCCACACGTCAGTGATTTTTTAACAGCGAATCGGTATGCGAGAGGTGAGCCGTTGGATCAGAGGCTGATCGGACGAACGACGAGCGTCGTCTTCTCCGGCGAGAAGGGGGCTTACGGGCGGCGGCAGTAGGGGGTCGGAGAGCACGTCGGAGCTCCGGTGGTCGTCGGAGAGGTGCGCTGCGACGTTGTCGATGACGAGGAACCTCCTGGTAGCAGTGGCGTTTGCTGGGCGACTTAGAAAGAAGAGGGGAAGTGAGAGGTGTGCTCAATTTGGAGGGAGGAGTGCTCCTTATATAGTGGCGAGAGGTGGCCGGGTCGCTCGGATGAGCTCATCGTCGATGACGGTGCTATAGCGGCGGTGATGGACTGGCGATGACGCAGGCTTGCAGGCGACGTCCTGGCGGTGACGCAGCGCTTGACGGCGTTGAAAACAAGGGCGTGACAAGCTCTGGCGCGTGACGGGAGCGGCCAGTACCCGTGGAGGACGTCGGCGACAGGGGCGTCGGCTACGGTGTTCCCGCGGACCAATGGCGGTGTCTGGGCGGCGCAGGGTGGTGTCGCGGAGCGTTTGGCGCAGAGAGTGGAGGCTGGGGTCAACGGAGGCGTCCTGGCGTCGACGTGGCCGGGCGCGTTCTGGAGCGTGCCCGTGCACGCTCTGTCGTGCGCGTGCACATTCTGGGCGCGCCTGGTTCGGGGGGTGTGATGCACTGATCGATCGTGGGCGTGTACCAGTCGATGCAGGGGAGTGAGGGGAAGTGTGATGGCAAGGTGGTGCACATTGGAGAAGGCCAGAGGGAGAGATGGCATGTCCAGGTCATGCCATGCCTCGGCATGGTTGGCTTAGGTCAAAATGATGATGATTTCTTGTACCACTCCTTGTCTTTTCTGCTTGGCAAAGCTTTGTGAGGTCAGAGAGGTACTGGAGGTGACCTAGGGTTGATGGTGGAGGCAAAGAACTGCTGGACAAAGCATTGCATAGAGTTGGAAGATTGGTGCTCTCCAAGTGTTTGATGAAATGCCCGCAAGAAGTTTATTTTCGAATTTTTGAATGAATTTTGGTGGGTTGCAATTATATATTATTTGCAGTAGATTGGTAGTTGTGGTGGTCAAATTTGAAGGGTTTTGCAAAAATTCAAATTTCACATGATCTTCACTTTTGTTTCTGGTTCCAACTTTGCTTGATCAAATCTTTGAATCCAGAAGGAATTGGTATGTGGTTGCTTTGCCAAAGTTGTTCACTTTTATGTTGTCTTGGATGAGGTGCAAAGGTTGGGCAAAGTTTAGTTTAGAAAACTTGAGAACACAGGGCTCAAAGTAGGCATCAGGTTATAATTGGTCATTTAGACCATCGTTGCATGTGAGTGGTTTTTTTAGTTCAAATTTGATTCAATTTGAGTTTCTTTGATTTCAAAGGTGTTTATTTGTTGTTAGTAACCATCTACAACTAATGGTGCAAGCCATTATGGCCTAGATCAAGTATTTGCATAATTGGCCAAAACCATATGTGAGTGCGTGTGGGGTTTTTCTCTTTTATATCTTATTTCATTTTCCTTGAATTGGATTGGTTAAGTGATCATGGAATTAGGGTTTTGGCACATGGGCACACACACAAACAATCATCATGGCAATATGCACACTTAGCACGAAATAAAATATGGGTATATGTATAGCACTAGTGTTGTGAATAAGTTTTTGTTGGTTCTCAAATTTAGGTTTTGGGAATTTCTCTCTTTATCTCTTTATTGAATTTTTGGGATGTTACAGTCAGCCTCATCCTCTACACCAACGTTCACCTGCGGCTCGATGGCAACATTGTTGGACAGCTTCGGCACGTTGTCTTTCAGCAAGATGGTTGCCCGACCGAGGAAGTTTATCTGCGCAGGGTGCTGGCCTCCCCCAGAAGGCAGGGTTTGGACGAAGCAGCCTCGCAAAATTTATCGAAAATATAGATTAAAAAAATAACGGTTGGATGAATCTTAAAGATAATACTCATCATTTTGTTCAATAGTTTATCTCTTCTGGCCATCCATTGAGCAACGAAGACCACCGTACAATTAAACAATCAAGCTGGTAGCATGAATCATAAACATATACATTTCCTTGAGAAGGATTGGACACGACAAGTGAGCAAAATGTGTCCTTCACACACTGATCAAAAGCCCAAGTTAAGGTTCAAGGGCCTCACCGATCCGTCGGCCTCCTCCTCTACACCACCGTTCACCAGCGGCCCCGTGGCGGCATTGTTGGATAGCGACACGTCGTCTTTCAGAAATATGGATGCCCCACCGACGAAGTTTATCTGCGCGGGGTGCCCTCCCCCAGAAGGCAGGGTTTGGAAGAACCAACCTCGAGAAAATTATCGGACGCTCTTGAGGGGTTGCCTTCCTGGCGTGGATCTGCAGCGTCCACTGGACATACCGCCACCAAGGTCCTGCCTCGTGGCCCAGGTCATCCCGCACCAAGGCCAGACGGTAGCACTAAAGGTGGTCAAAGCTAGGGTGCGCTGCTGTTCGAGGCCATCTTTTGTGAGAGGGGTCTTGGTCTCTTCGCGAGGGAGGAAGGAGCCATGCGACTTTGGGGTCTGCTACGTTTAAGAGTTCAGTTATCAGAAGATCCAGGATATACAATGTTTGCGCCTTTTTATCAGTGCAACGTACAAGAGCACTGACTTCATTTTCTGTGCAACGCTGGCTTGCCACCGTGCTTAAGACAAATCTAGATTATGAGTGCCTGAAACACAAGTAATTGATCATATGAGAAGCATCTAAGTTTTACAAAACAAATGTGAGCGACAACACCTTAGAGACTAGATTTGCATGAACGATAACAACGAAACAAAATGAAGGCTAGCTAATTGTCAGTCTACACTTAGATGTTTAAATTGCAAACAAAAACATTTATCAAGATTCTTTAATATAATTAAAAATCTTAGATGTTTGAAATAGAGTGTTAACCAAATGAGATACTAGATCTTGTAAAGTTTGACCAATAACCAGTTTTCCAGTTATGAAACAGTGGACACTCTTTCATCTAGAGTGTTCATTTCAACTAGATATTAATAGTGACCCATATTGTTTGAGACAAGTTTGCATGCATGTATGTATGCTAGTATGCCTCGACTTGATAAAAATAAATTGTTATATTAACCTACGCATCGTCTAAATGTTATCAGCACAAACCTGTTCAACAAAGGCATTCTCATCTACCCATTGGAATACACACAATTCGCTGCTGATTTAGAGATTACATGGCCCAAAAAATATCCACCGGCGAGAATGGTAAAGAACTGGTCGCTAGTGGTTACTGGGTCCCATCTTTTATACCTTATGGAAACGAGATTGGAATTAATTAGATCCAAATTTTACAGATGAGTTCATTTTAAGAAATATTAGATAGGCAAGCCTGCACGCGCAAGGTATGAAACTAAGCACATAAAACTTGTTAAAAATCTAAACACCATGAATAAATAATGGCATATGTTTTTTTTACTTTGAGATCTACCTGAACAGGTAGCAAAGATCACATGAAGAAATATAGATTAAACAAATAACATTCTGATGAATCATAAAGATAATACTCATCATTTTGTCCAATAGTTTATATCTCCTGACCATCCATTGAGCAACAAAGACCACCGTACAATTAAACAAATAAGCTGCTAGCATGAATCTTAAACATAGACTTTTTCTTCAGAAGCATTAGACACGACAAGTGAGCAAAATGTGTCCTCCACGTACTCGATCATCAGAGGCCCAAGTAAAGGTTCAAGGGGCTCACCGATCTGTCGGTCTCATCCTCTACACCATCATTCACCTACGGCTCCATGGCAGCATTGTTGGACAGCTTCGGCACGTCGTCTTTCAGCAAGATGGTTGCCCGAACGAGGAAGTTTATCTGCGCAGGGTGCTGGCCTGCCCCCAGCCGGCAAGGTTTGGACGAAGCAGCCTCGCCAAATTTAGGAAATATAGATTAAACAAATAACGGTCGGATGAATCTTAAAGATAATACTCATCATTTTTTCAATAGTGTATCTCTTCTGGCCATCCATTGAGCAACGAAGACCACCGTACAATTAAACAAACAAGCTGGTAGCATGAATCTTAACCATATACATTTCCTTGAGAAGGATTGGACACGCCAAGTGAGCAAAATGTGTCCTTCACACACTGATCAAAAGCCCAAGTTAAGGTTCAAGAGGCTCACCGATCCGTCGGCCTCCTCCTCTACACCATCGTTCACCCGCGGCGCCGTGGCGGCATTGTTGGACGGCTACGGCACGTCGTCTTTCATAAAGATGGATGCCCCACCGATGAAGTTTATATGCGCGGGGTGCCCTCCCCCAGAAGGCGGGGTTTGGAAGAAGCAGCCCCGAGAAATTTATCGGACGCTCTTGAAGGGCTGCCTTCCCGGCTTGGATCTGCAGCGGCCACTGGACATAGCGACACCAAGGGCCTGCCTCGTAGCCCAGGTGGTCCCGCACCAAGGCCAGATGGTAGGACCGGCGGTGGCCAAAGCTAGGGTGCGCCGCTGTTCGAGGCCATCTTGTGTGAGAGGGGTCTTGGTCTCTTGGCGAGGGAGGAAGGATCCATGACACTTTGGGGTCTGCTACGTTCAAGAGTTCAGTTATCAAAAGATCCAGGATATACCATGTTTGAGCCTTTTTTTATCTATACAGGATATACCAAATGAGATACTAGACCTTATAAAGTTTGACCAATAACCAGTTTTCCAGTTATGAAATAGTTATAGTGGACACTCTTTCATCTAGAGTGTTCATTTCATATTAATAGTGACCTGTATTGTTTGAGACAAGTTAGCATGCATGTATGTATGCTAGTATGCCTATAATTGATAGAATTAAATTATTCTATTAACCTACCCATCGTCCAAATGTTATCAGCACAAACCTGCTCAACAAAGGCATTCTCATCTACCCATTGGAATACACACAATTCGCTGCTGATTTAGAGATTACATGGTCCCAAAAATATCCACCGACCAGAATGGTAAAGAATTGGTCTCTATGAGTGAAATATGCGATTACTGGGTCCCATCTTTTATACCTTATGGATACGGGATTGGAATTAATTAGATCCAAATTTTAAAGATGGGTTCATTTTAAGAAATATTCGATCGGCAAGCCTACACGCGCAAGGTATGAAACTAAGTACATAAAACTTGTTAAAAAATGTAAATACCATGAATAAATAATCGCATATGTTTTTTTTACTTTGAGATCTACTGAACAGGTAACAAAGATCACATGAAGAAATATAGATTAAACAAATAACAGTCAGATGAATCTTAAAGATCATACTTATCATTTTGTCCAATACTTTATCTCTCCCGACCATCCATTGAGCAACAAAGACCAATTAAACAAACAAGCTGGTAGCATGAATCTTAAACGTAGACTTTTTCTTGAGAAGGATTAGACACGACAAGTGAGCAAAATGTGTCATCCACGCACTCATCAGAGGCCCACGTAAAGGTTCAAGGGGCTCACCGATCCGTCGACCTCTCCTCTACACCATCATTCATGTGTGGCTTCGTGGCAACATTGTTGGACAGCTTCGGCACGTCGTCTTTCAGCAAGATGGTTGCCTGACGAAGGAAGTTTATCTGCGCAGGGTGACCAAGGCAGGGTTTGGACGAAGCAGCCTCGAAAAATTTATCAGAAATAGAGATTAAACAAATAACGGTCGGATGAATCTTAAAGATAATACTCATCATTTTGTTCAATATTTTATCTCTTCTGAACATCCATTGAGCAACGAAGACCACCGTACAATTAAACAAACAAGCTGGTAGTATGAATCTTAAACATATACTTTTCTTTGAGCAGGATTGGACATGACAAGTGTGCAAAATGTGTCCTCCACGCACTGATCAAAAGCCCAAGTTAAGGTTCACGGGGCTCACCGATCCGTCGACCTCATCCTCTACACCATCGTTCACCCGCGGCTCCGTGGCGGCATTGTTGGACGGCTACAGCACGTCGTCTTTCAGAAAGATGGATGCCCCACCGACGAAGTTTATCTGCGCCGGGTGCCCTCCCCCAGAAGTCAGGGTTTGGACGAAGCAGCCTCGAGTAATTTCTTGGACGCTCTTGCGGGTTTCCTTCCCATCGTGGATCTGCAGCGGCCACTGGACATACCGCCACCAAGGCCCAAGGGTCTGCCTCATGGCCCAGGTCGTCCCGCACCAAGCCCAGACGGTAGCACTGGCGGTGGTCAAAGCTAGGGTTCAACGCTATTCGAGGCCATCTTGTGTGAGAGGGGTCTTGGTCTCTTGGCGAGGGAGGAAGGATCCATGCCACTTTGGGGTCTGCTACGTTCAAGAGTTCAGTTATCAAAAGATCCAGGATATACCATGTTTGAGCCTTTTTTTTTATCTGTACAACGTAGAAGAGCACTGACTTCATTTTCTGTGCAACGCGGCTTGCCACCGTGCTTACGACAAATCTAGATTATGAGTGCCCAAAACACAAGTAATTGATCATATGAGAAGCATCTAAGTTTTACAAGAACAAATATGGGCGACAACACCTTAGAGACTAGATTTGCATGAACGATAACAACGAAACAAAATGAAGGCTAGCTAATTGTCAGTCTACTACACTTAGATGTTTAAATTGCAAACAAAAACATTTATCAAGATTCTTTAAGATAATTAAAAATCTTAGATGTTTGAAATAGAGTGTTAACCAAATGAGATACTAGATCTTGTAAAGTTTGACGAATAACCAGTTTTCAGTTATGAAATAGTGGACACTCTTTCATCTAGAGTGTTTTCAACCAGTTATTAATAGTGACCCGTATTGTTTGAGACAAGTTTGCATGCATGTATGTATGCTAGTATGCCTCAAATTGATAGAAATAAATTATTCTATTAACCTACCCTTTGTCTAAATGTTATCAGCACAAAGCTGCTCAACAAAGGCATTCTCATCTACCCATTGGAATACACACAGTTCAATGCTGATTTAGAGATTACATGGCCCAAAAAATATCCACTGACCGGAGTGGTAAAGAAATGGTCGCTATGAGTGAAATATGCGGTTACGTGGTCCCATCTTTGATATACCTTATGCAAATGAGATTGATATTAATTAGATCCAAATTTTACAGATGAGTTCCTTTTAAGGAATATTAGGTTGGCAAGCCTACACGCGCAAGGTATGAAACTAAGCACATAAAACTTGTTAAAAATGTAAACACCGTAAATAAATAATCGCATATGTTTATTTGATTTGAGATCTATCTGAACAGGTAGCAAAGATCACATGAAGAAATATAGATTAAACAAATAACAGTCCGATGAATCATAAAGATAATACTCATCATTTTGTCCAATAGTTTATCTCTCCCGACCATCCATTGAGCAACAAAGACCACCGTACAATTAAACAAATAAGCTGGTAGCATGAATATTAAACATAGACTTTTTCTTCAGAAGGATTAGACACGACAAGTGAGAAAATGTGTCCTCCACGCACTCATCAGAGGCCCAAGTAAAGGTTCAAGGGGCTCACCGATTCGTCAGCCTCATCCTCTACACCAACGTTCACCTGCAGCTCCATGGCAGCATTGTTGGACAGCTTCGGCACGTTGTCTTTCAGCAAGATGGGTTGCCCGACCGAGGAAGTTTATCTGCGGAGGGTGCTGGCCTCCCCCAGAAGGGAGGGTTTGGACGAAGCAGTCTTGCAAAATTTATCGGAAATATAGATTAAACAAATAACAGTTGGATGAATCTTAAAGATAATACTCATCATTTTGTTCAATAGTTTATCTCTTCTGGCCATCTATTCAGCAACGAAGACCACCGTACAATTAAACAAACAAACTGGTAGCATGAATCATAAACATATACATTTCCTTGAGAAGGATTGGACACGACAAGTGAGCAAAATGTGTCCTTCACGCACTGATCAAAAGCCCAAGTTAAGGTTCAAGGGCCTCACCGATCCGTCGGCCTCCTCCTCTACAGCATCGTTCACCCGCGTCCCCGTGGCGGCATTGTTGGACGGCGGCACGTCGTCTTTCAGAAAGATGGATGTCCCACTGACGAAGTTTATCTGCGCGGCGTGCCCTCCCCCAGAAGGCAGGGTTTGGAAGAAGCAGCCTCGAGAAATTTATCGGACGCTCTTGAGGGGTTGCCTTCCCGGCGTGGATCTGCAGCGGCCACTGGACATACCGCCACCAAGGGCCTGCCTCGTGGCACAGGTCGTCCGGCACCAAGGCCAGACGGGTGCGCCACTGTTCGAGGCCATCTTGTGTGAGAGGGGTCTTGGTCTCTTCGCGAGGAAGGTAGGAGCCATGCCACTTTGAGATCTGCTACGTTCATGAGTTCAGTTATCAGAAGATCGAGGATATACCATGTTTGCGCCTTTTTTTATCAGTGCAACGTAGAAGAGCACTGACATTATTTTCTGTGCAACGCTGGCTTGCCAGCGTGCTTAAGACAAATCTAGATTATGAGTGCTTGAAACACAAGTAATTGATCATATGAGAAGCATCTAAGTTTTACAAAACAAATATGGGCGACAACACCTTAGAGACTAGATTTGTATGAACGATAACAACGAAACAAAATGAAGGCTAGCTAATTGTCAGTCTACACTTAGATGTTTAAATTGCAAACAAAAACATTTATCCAGATTCTTTAAGATAATTAAAAAGCTTAGATAATTGAAATAGAGTGTTAACCAAATGAGATACTAGATCTTGTAAAGTTTGACCAATAACCAGTTTTCCATGAAACACTGGACACTCTTTCATCTAGAGTGTTCATTTCAACCAGATATTAATAGTGACCCGTGTTGTTTGAGACAAGTTTCATGCATGTATGTATGCTAGTCTGCCTCGAATTGATAAAAATAAATTATTATATTAACCTACCCATCGTCTAAATGTTATCAGCACAAAACTGCTCAACAAAGGCATTCTCATCTACCCATTGGAATACACGCAATTCGCTGCTGATTTAGAGATTACATGACCCAAAAAATATCCACTGACCAGAATGGTAAAGAACTGGTCGCTAGTGGTTACTGGGTCCCATCTTTTATACCTTATGGAAATGAGATTAAAATTAATTAGATCCAAATTTTGCAGGTGAGTTCATTTTAAGAAATATTAGATCGGCAAACCTGCACGCGCAAGGTATGAAACTAAGCACATAAAACTTGTTAAAAAATGTAAACACCATGAATAAATAATCGCATATGTTTTTTTTTACTTTGAGATCTACCTGAACAGGTAGCAAAGATCACATGAAGAAATATAGATTAAACGAATAACAGTCTGATGAATCATAAAGATAATACTCATCATTTTGTCCAATAGTTTATCTCTCCCGACCATCCATTGAGCAACAAAGACCATCGTACAATTAAACAAACAAGCTGGTAGCATGAATCTTAAACATAGACTTTTTCCTCAGAAGCATTAGACACGACAAGTGAGAAAAATGTGTCCTCCACGCACTCATCAGAGGCCCAAGTAAAGGTTCAAGAGGCTCACCAATCCGTCGGCCTCATTCTCTACACCATCGTTCACCTGCGGCTCCATGGCAGCATTGTTGGACAGCTTTGGCACGTCGTCTTTCAGCAAGATGGTTGCCTGACCGAGGAAGTTTATCTGCGCAGGGTGCTGGCCTCCCCCCAGAAGGCAACGAAGCAGCGTCGCAAAATTTAGGAAATATAGATTAAACAAATAACGGTAGGATGAATCTTAAAGATAATACTCATCATTTTGTTCAATAGTTTATCTCTTCTGGCCATCCATTGAGCAACGAAGACCACTGTAAAATTAAACAAACAAGCTGGTAGCATGAATCTTAACCATATACATTTCCTTGAGAAGGATTGGACACGAGTGAGCAAAATGTGTCCTTGACACACTGATCAAAAGCCCAAGTTAAGGTTCAAGGGGCTCACCGATCCGTCGGCCTCCTCCTCTACACCATCGTTCACCCGCGGCTCCGTGGCGGCATTGTTGGACTTGGACGGCTTCGGCACATCGTCTTTCAAAAAGATGGATGCCCCACCGATGAAGTTTATCTGCGCGGGGTGCCCTAGGAAGGGTTTGGAAGAACCAGCCTCGAGAAATTTATCGGACGCTCTTGAGGGGCTGCCTTCCCGGCGTGGATCTGCAGCGGCCACGGGACATACGACACCAAGGGCCTGCCTCGTAGCCCAGGTGGTCCCGCAATAAGGCCAGATGGTAGCACCGGCGGTGGCCAAAGCTAGGGTGCGCCGCTGTTCGAGGCCATCTTGTGTGAGAGGGGTCTTGGTCTCTTGGCGAGGGAGGAAGGAGCCACGATATGCCACTTTGGGGTATGCTACGTTCAAGAGTTCAGTTATCAGAAGATCCAGGATATACCATGTATGCGCCTTTTTTTATCAGTACAACGTAGAAGAGCACTGACTTCATTTTCTGTGCAACGCTGGCTTGCCACCGTGCTTAAGACAAATCTTGATTATGAGTGCCCGAAACACAAGTAATTGATCATATGACAAACGTCTAAGTTTTACAAGAACAAATGTGGGCAACAACACCTTAGAGGCTAGATTTGCATGAACGAGAACAACGAAACAAAATGAAGGCTAGCTAATTGTCAGTCTACTACTCTTAGATGTTTAAATTGCAAACAAAAACATTTATCAAGATTCTTTAAGATATTTAAAAATCTTAGATGTTTGAAATAGAGTGTTAACCAAATGAGAAACAAGATCTTGTAATGTTATCAATAACCAGTTTTCTAGTTACAAAATAGTTATATTGGACACTCTTTTATTTAGAGTGTTCATTAAAACCAGATATTAATAGTGACCATTATTGTTTGAGACAAGTTTACATGCATGTATGTATGCTAGTATTCCACGAATTGATAGAAATAAATTATTCTATTAGCCTACCCATCGTCTAAATGTTATCAGCACAAACGTACTCAACAATGTCATTCTAATCCACCCATTGTAATACACACAATTCGCTGCTTGTTTAGAGATTATATGGCACCAAAAATATCCACTAACCAGAATGGTAAAGAACTGGTCGCTACGAGTGAAATATGAAGTTACTGGGTCCCATCTTTTATACCTTATGGAAACGAGATTGAAATTAATTAGATCCAAATTTTACAGATGATTTCATTTTAAGAAAATATTAGATCAGCAAGCGTACACGCGCAAGGTGTGAAACTAAGCCAGAAAACTTGTTAAAAATGTAAACACCATGAATAAATAATCGCATATATTTTTTTACTTTGAGATCTACCTGAACATGTTCAGGTAGCAAAGATCACATGAAGAAATATAGATTAAACAAATAATAGTCCGATGAATCATAAAGATAATACTCATCATTTTGTCCAATAGTTTATCTCCCCCGACCATCCATTAAGCAACAATGACCACCGTACAATTAAACAAACAAGCTGGTAGCATGAATATTAAACATAGATTTTTTCTTTAGAAGGATTAGACACGACAAGTGAGCAAAATGTGTCCTCCACACACTCATCAGAGGCCCAAGTAAAGGTTCAAGGGGCTCACCGATCCGTCAGCCTCATCCTCTACACCAACGTTCACCTGCGGCTCGATGGCAACATTGTCGGACAGCTTCGGCACGTTGTCTTTCAGCAAGATGGTTGCCCGACCGAGGAAGTTTATCTGCGCAGGGTGCTGGCCTCCCCCAGAAGGCAGGGTTTGGACGAAGCAGCCTCGCAAAATTTATCGAAAATATAGATTAAAAAAATAACGGTTGGATGAATCTTAAAGATAATACTCATCATTTTGTTCAATAGTTTATCTCTTCTGGCCATCCATTGAGCAACGAAGACCACCGTACAATTAAACAATCAAGCTGGTAGCATGAATCATAAACATATACATTTCCTTGAGAAGGATATTGGACACGACAAGTGAGCAAAATGTGTCCTTCACACACTGATCAAAAGCCCAAGTTAAGGTTCAAGGGCCTCACCGATCCGTCGGCCTCCTCCTCTACACCACCGTTCACCAGCGGCCCCGTGGCGGCATTGTTGGATAGCGGCACGTCGTCTTTCAGAAATATGGATGCCCCACCGATGAAGTTTATCTGCGCGGGGTGCCCTCCCCCCAGAAGGCAGGGTTTGGAAGAAGCAACCTCGAGAAAATTATCGAACGCTCTTGAGGGGTTGCCTTCCTGGCGTGGATCTGCAGCGTCCACTGGACATACCGCCACCAAGGTCATGCCTCGTGGCCCAGGTCATCCCGCACCAAGGCCAGACGGTAGCACTGAAGGTGGTCAAAGCTAGGGTGCGCTGTTGTTCGAGGCCATCTTTTGTGAGAGGGGTCTTGGTCTCTTCGCGAGGGAGGAAGGAGCCATGCGACTTTGGGGTCTGCTACGTTTAAGAGTTCAGTTATCAGAAGATCCAGGATATACAATGTTTGCGCCTTTTTTATCAGTGCAACGTAGAAGAGCACTGACTTCATTTTCTGTGCAACGATGGCTTGCCACCGTGCTTAAGACAAATCTAGATTATGAGTGCCTGAAACACAAGTAATTGATCATATGAGAAGCATCTAAGTTTTACAAAACAAATGTGAGCGACAACACCTTAGAGACTAGATTTGCATGAACGATAACAACGAAACAAAATGAAGGCTAGCTAATTGTCAGCCTACACTTAGATGTTTAAATTGCAAACAAAAACATTTATCAAGATTCTTTAAGATAATTAAAAATCTTAGATGTTTGAAATAGAGTGTTAACCAAATGAGATACTAGATCTTGTAAAGTTTGACCAACAACCAGTTTTCAAGTTATGAAACAGTGGACACTCTTTCATCTAGAGTGTTCATTTCAACTAGATATTAATAGTGACCCATATTGTTTGAGACAAGTTTGCATGCATGTATGTATGCTAGTATGCCTCGAATTGATAAAAATAAATTGTTATATTAACCTACCCATCGTCTAAATGTTATTAGCACAAACCTGCTCAACAAAGGCATTCTCATCTACCCATTGGAATACACACAATTCGCTGCTGATTTAGAGATTACATGGCCCAAAAAATATCCACCGGCTAGAATGGTAAAGAACTGGTCGCTAGTGGTTACTGGGTCCCATCTTTTATAACTGATGGAAACGAGATTGGAATTAATTAGATCCAAATTTTACATATGAGTTTATTTTAAGAAATATTAGATCGGCAAGCCTGCACGCGCAAGTTATGAAACTAAGCACATAAAACTTGTTAAAAAATCTAAACACCATGAATAAATAATGGCATATGTTTTTTTTACTTTGAGATCTACCTGACAGGTAGCAAAGATCACATGAAAAAATATAGATTAAACAAATAACAGTCTCATGAATCATAAAGATAATACTCATCATTTTGTCCAATAGTTTATATCTCCTGGCCATCCATTGAGCAACAAAGACCACCGTACAATTAAACAAATAAGCTGGTAGCATGAATCTTAAACATAGACTTTTTCTTCAGAAGCATTAGACACGACAAGTGAGCAAAATGTGTCCTCCACGCACTCGATCATCAGAGGCCCAAGTAAAGGTTCAAGGGGCTCACCGATCCATTGGCCTCATCCTCTACACCATCATTCAGCTACGGCTCCATGACAGCATTGTTGGACAGCTTCGGCACGTCGTCTTTCAGCAAGATGGTTGCCCGAACGAGGAAGTTTATCTGCGCAGGGTGCTGGCATGCCCCCAGAAGGCAAGGTTTGGACGAAGCAGCCTCGCCAAATTTAGGAAATATAGATTAAAAAAATAACGGTCGGATGAATCTTAAAGATAATACTCATCATTTTTTTCAATAGTGTATCTCTTCTAGCCATCCATTGAGCAACGAAGACCACCGTACAATTAAACAAACAAGCTGGTAGCATGAATCTTAACCATGTACATTTCCTTGAAAAGGATTGGACACGCCAAGTGAGCAAAATGTGTCCTTCACACACTGATCAAAAGCCCAAGTTAAGGTTCAAGGGGCTCACTGATCCGTCGGCCTCCTCCTCTACAACATCGTTCACCCGCGGCTCCGTGGCGGCATTGTTGGACGGCTACGGCACGTCGTCTTTCATAAAGATGGATGCCCCACCGATGATGTTTATATGCGCGGGGTGCCCTCCCCCAGAAGGCGGGGTTTGGAAGAAGCAGCCCCGAGAAATTTATCTGACGCTCTTGAGGGGCTGCCTTCCCGGCTTGGATCTGCAGCGGCCAATGGACATAGCGACAACAAGGGCCTGCCTCGTAGCCCAGGTGGTCCCGCACCAAGGCCAGATGGTAGGACCGGCGGTTGCCAAAGCTAGGGTGCGCCGCTGTTCGAGCCCATCTTGTGTGAGAGGGGTCTTGGTCTCTTGGCGAGGGAGGAAGGAGCCACGATATGCCACTTTGGGGTCTGCTATGTGTTCACTGGAAGAAAGCGTTTAAACCCACCGCCGCCCTTATTAAATCAATGGCCGATGCTCAAGAGGGGAACATCAAGTTCAACAGAGAGAACGACGTGCTAACAATTGCCCTCGGGAATCGTGAACACCCAGGACGTGTACGAGGCAAAGGCGCCATTCCGTGGTCCGTCGAGTTTTCCCAAGACAATGACCCGTACAGTTACAGAAGCCGTATGAGAAAGACGGATCGGAATGCAGATCTTGTGGGGCAGTTGGCATCGGAACTCTATGAGGTGAAGCAGATTGTGAATGAACTAGTAAAAGAAAGATCATCGGCAGGGCCGCATGAAGATCATGCAGCGGATGTCGGAAGCCAGCAGCGAAGAAGCAGCGTGGCTTCCACGGAGGCCCCGCCGGCTGGTGCTAATGCACCCTTGCTGGCCCCGGCTGCACCGACGATCGATATTACTGCACCGGAGCCTCCTCGCTACCCCGTGGACGATGTAAACGAGATGAAAGAATGTGAGCTGCATTATCCAGTGGGGAACATTTCCATGAAGGTAGCGATCGGCACCGCTTTACCTTGTACACCTAGAGCACTCCACCACAACAACCCCATTGCAGATGGCTATGCTCATGTCATGGTGGAAGACATAGTCCAAGGGTGTGAGGACCTGGAGATTGACTATCCTACACCCGAAGGGGATGTGAAACTTCGAGATGTCAAGCGCCAGTTCATTCTATGGAAAAAGAAGTACATCAAGTTTCCAGGCGAGGCGCCAAGGCCACCGACCCCGAGGAATCACCCAAATCCACCCTCCGGTGGTGGTGGTGCTTCACGTACACCTCCTTCACATCAGCCGACACCGCCCCCCAATCCACCTCCGGCGGGTAAGCAGCCGTCGCCCCCCGGTCCACCTCCAGCGGGTACTACGCCGCACCCATTCCACCTCCGGCGAAGAAGCAGAAGCAGGCGGTTACGGGGGACAGCAAGTCAACCCCCTCCTGGACTATTAACCCGTAGCCTTATGTACCTAAGACCACAAGGGTACCAATGCCATCAGTGAAGCCTCTCCTCCCAGGACCTTGGGAACTTAGTGAGGAGGAAAACAAAGTGGCCGCAGCTGATCACCATGAAAAATGGAAGGCGGATATGAAGGCGAAAAAAGTGCCTGAGCCCAAGCCGGTATTTAGTGAGAAACAAAAGAAGTGGGCTAAGGATTTTTTGACGACACCGTCCCAAGTCGAGCGGAATCTGCCAGACGACTATGGACGTGAATTTCGTAGGCAAGAAGCAATATTGGAAGAAGCGGAGAAGGAGAAGAAAGCCTTGATGTCTACTCACTCTTCTTTTCCTGTAGACAGTGTTGGGCCTCCAAGAGCAGAGGTTTGTAGAACAGCAGCAAGTTTCCCTTAAGTGAATCACCCAAGGTTTATCGAACTCAGGGAGGAAGAGGTCAAAGATATCCCTCTCAAGCAACCCTGCAATCACGATACACAAGAAGTCTCTTGTGTCCCCAACACACCTAATACACTTGTCAGATGTATAGGTGCACTAGTTCGGTGAAGAGATAGTGAAATACAAGTAGTATGGATGTATATGAGTGGTAATAGCAATCTGAATAAAATATGGCAGCGAGTAAACATGCAACAGAACAGTAAGTAAGCGGTGTTTGCAGTATTGGAAACAAGGCCTAGGGATCATACTTTCACTAGTGGACACTCTCAACATTGATCACATAATAAATTAATAACTTCTCTCATTTGTGCTACATACACTCTTTTGTTGGATGATAAACACCATTCGTTGTGTAGGGCTACAAGAGCTCCCTCAAGCCGGAGTTAACAAGCGCCACAACATTCAGCATTCGTATTTAAGTAACCTTAGAGCATAATAGATCTTTGCAAAATAAACCGAGAACTAACATAGCATACACACTGTCCATATTACACTATGAAAGGAGGAATAGATCACATCAATACTATCATAATGATGATTAACTCCATAACCTACAAGAGATTATGATCATAACCTACGACAAGAACCACACGGTGCACACACTGGCACCTTTACACCATGCAGGAGGAATAGACTACTTTAATAACATCACATGAGTAGCACATAGACTAGTAGCGATACAAAGCTCATCATATAGATCTCAATCATGCAAAGCAATTCACGAGATCATTGTATTGGAGTACAGAGAGAGATTAACCACATAGCTACCGGTACAGCCCTTAGCCTCGAGGGAGAACTACTCCCTCCTCATCATGGAGACAGCGATGGCGGTGAAGATGGCGGTGGTGTCGATAGAGAAGCCTTCCGGGGGCACTTCCCCGTCCCGGCGGCGTGCCGGAACAGAGACTCCTATCCCCCAGATCTTGGCTTCGCGATGGCGGCGGCTCTGGAAGGTTTCTCGTACCGTGGCTTATTCCTATCGAAGATTTAGGTCAGGGGCTTTATATAGGCGGAAGGGCAGCCTCGGAGGGGGCCTAGTGCAGCCACAACATAGGGGGGCGTGCCCACCCCCCTGGCCGCGCCGCCTTTTGGGGTGGGGCCCCCTGGCTCCCCTCTGGCGCCTCTCTGGCTCTCTGGAAGCTTCCGGGGAAAATAAGATCTTGGGCATTGATTTCGTCCAATTCCGAGAATATTTCCTTTGTAGGATTTCTGAAACCAAAAACAGCAGAAAACAGGAACTGGCACTTCGGCATCTCGTCAATAGGTTAGTTCCGGAAAATGCATCAAAACGATATAAAGTGTGAACAAAACATGTAGGTATTGTCATAAAACAAGCATGGAACATCAGAAATTATAGATACGTTTGAGACGTATCAAGCCTTGGAGGAGAAGAAAGAAGAAAGTAAAAAATGCGGGAAACAAGTTGCCCAGCTCGGGGAACAGCAAAAACAATCGACCCCCCCCCCCCCGCTCATAGTGAAAGCCACCGGTCCGGATGCTATGACGTTGTCCTTCAGAGCTGATATGGATAAGGACTTTGAACTAATGGACCCCGCTATCATAGCAGCTGCGGCAGCATAGAGAATGACTGTAACGGGTGCCATAGAAAAAGCGGCCGAGTTCGGTATGACTCTTCGTGCAGTGTTAGGCCTTGAGGATGCGCCAATGAGTGAGGTAGCATTTACATATGTGCCGAATGGGCCTCTCGTCGAGCCTGCGCAGGAAGAGAGTCTACCAACACAAATGCGAAATATGCTACGTTGGTATAAGGATTTCATAAAAAATAAGGCCGGCAAAGAATATATTTATGTGGAAGTTAAATAGGAGCACTCTTCAAACAGTACTCTGTACAAGTTGAATTGTTCCAGCTGTTCAATCTGCGCGAGCTCGAAAAATCTATCCTGAGTTGCTACGTTCTGTAAGTGATTTATTTCTACCTCATCTCGTTCATTGCATGCACTATATATATTGTCCTAACTATATTATTGTGTACGCTATTATGCAGAATGAAGCTTGGGGAATGCAAAAAAAAGGAACAACATCCATGATGTTGGGTTCATTGACCCACATATCGTTAATGGATATGTGTTAGAAAAATACCCCAAAGACGTGGAGAAAGACTTGTGGGATTTTCTTAAAAAGCAGCAACTCAAAAGTCAAATTCTATTTCCTTACCATTTTGGGTGAGTGTTTCTGTATTGAGCACATTCTCTTTTGTTTACTTCATGCATGGTATGTCTAATCGATGAGTTATGCATGACTGTGCATGTATCATGTCCGCAGGTTCCACTGGATTCTGCTAATAATTAAATTTCACACCTCTAGAGTTCTCATCATGGACTCTCTGAATATGGATTCAAAGCTTTAGGTCAACATGAGAAATATGCTGCAAAAGTAATTATTTTTCAATCATTTGCGCTCTATATCGGTCTCTTTCGTTCATTTCCTGATATCAAGTAACTAATAACTCCCTTGTTCATTTAATTTTCTTTGCCCTGTAGGGTTTGGAAACGGTTCTCAGATCAAATAACCGGTGAATTCAAACATGAGCTAGAATTTAGAAGGCTAGTTAATATGGATATTCAGCAACCGGGGACCAATCTATGTGGATACTATGTTTGTGAGTTCATCCGGAGATACACCTCTGAGCGGAGGGCGGCGGATAGCAAAGTGCGGAGGAATAACTTGCGGAAGAAGCTTAATCCAGAAGCTCTCTTCCGACCAATTCAAGAGGAATTAGCAGGATTTTTTATGAGGGAAGTCCTCCATCCTAAAGGAGAACACTATTACGAGGATGAAGAACTCCTGATATCGTAAATTGTGTATGGAAACTTGTTCCAAGTTGTATTTGGTCATCCGAGATTGAATATTGTATATTCCTCTTGAATTTTTCTTGTTTGAAATTTCAAACTTGTTTGAAATTGTACATTCATATGCATCAATGTGTAACATGTATGTAGTAGCGTAGAATATGTGTACTGGAACTTCTTTGAAATTAAAATAAAACACAAAATAAAATATAAAACAAATAAAACGCAGCAAAAAAACAGATTTAGGGGGGCTAAAACCCTAAACTTGCGGAGGCCTTTAGTCGCGGTTGGCCAGGCCAACCGCGACTAAAGGTCCTCCGCCCCGACGGCCGCCCACGTGGGCGGGCCTTTGGTCACGGTTCGTAAGCAACCGCGACTAAAGGGGAGCCTTTAGTCGCGCATAATTGGTCCTGGTTGCGCAACCGAGATTAATGGAAGTTGCGAACCGCGACTAAAGGCCGTTTTTTTACCAGTGAACTCAAACGCGATATGTATACTTACTCTGGCAAGGCATTGCATAGGTCCCATCTTTTATACCAGATGCCATGTTATGGAAAAGAGATAAAAAAATAATTATATCCAAATTTTACCGCTGTGTTAATTTTTAGAAAGCATTAGAACGACCCGACACGGAATTGGTAGACATGGGTGTGGGCAAACCCGGTTTTTAAAAATTCAAGAATGACATTTAAAATTGTAGAAAAAATGAAATAAAATCTTCTTGTACGTATTATCCTATACTTACTGTTAGAATATACGTACGGTTTAGGTAATCTAGTATAGAGATAGATATTTGGCCGGACATTGTCCCGGTCTTGTATCTGAGGCCGGATTATCCGGGGGGCGGATTATCCGGCCCCTACTTAGGCCGGAATATCCGGCCCCCCGGAAGCCCCAACGGCTGGATTTTGGGGAAAAATCTGTCAAGCTTCACCACCATTAGAGCCACCTCAAGAACACAAGATTTGCAAGATCTCCTTCCTCCCCCAACCAAATCTCTTGATCTTTGGAGATTCGAAGGAGAAGCCACCGATCTACATCCTCACCGAAGCGATTTACATTTCCCCCTCATTTGTTTGAGGGCCCCCTTGCTAGTGTTCCTCTTTGGATCCCTAGTTGATTTGTGTTGATGTATTGTTGTTGATTGTTGTGTTGTTACAGATTTGGGAGCCTCCAATTCGGTTGTGGATGTGTGCCCCAAGAACCTTGTAAAGGCCCGGTTTCCGCCTCGAGGAAATCCCTTAGTGGAAGTGGGCTAGGCCTTCGTGGCGTTGCTCACAGGAGATCTGAGTGAAGCCTTCGTGGCTGTTGGTTTGGCTTGCGTAGCAACCACACTCCTCCAAACGTAGACGTACCTTCTTGCAAAGGAAGGGAACTACGGGAATCATCTCCGTGTCATCGCGTGCTACACTCTTGGTTACCTCTATCCTATTCTATCTCCTATATATTGTGTAGCTATATCTTGCTTAGTGATAACCTTGTCATACAGGTAAATTCACTTAGTTGCATATCTAGAGAATTTACCTTTGTGCCAAGCCTAAATTGAAAAAGAACTAAAAATTGGTTATCACCTATTCACCCCCCCCCCCTCTAGGTGCGGCATACGATCCTTTCAATTGGTATCAGAGCCTCGGCTCTTATTTCGGGCTTAACCGCCTAAGAGTATGCCTGACGATGGGCCTTCGGAAGAGGCCGGTAAGTTGGTCACCATGGAGGACATCAATTCGTTGAGAACCTCCATGGACGCTCAAATGGAAAGCATGAGAAAAATGATTTCCGAGCTTTTGACTCCGGTCCTTCCTAGGGCTCCCGCCGTAGAGGTAAAAGACACGGGTGTGTTAGAAGAGGGAGGTGCTTCGGCATTACCCTCCTCTACCAAACCCGTGGAAGGTGATAACTTAAACACTATCAAATCTCCCATTGCATCTCCTAGGGAAACTAGTGGAGGTGAGAGCTACAATCGAGTAGCTCCACCTTTTCTATCTCCCGATATACCGGTTCCCCATCCCCATTTGAACATTCGAGGCGACCCACCTAAGTTTTCCGTTGATAATTTCGATACTTGGCAATTTGAGTTTTGCTCTCATGTTTGCAGTACCTCCAATGAACTTTGGAGAATCATCTTGGAAGGCTTCAAGCCCTACAACCCCAACAAGTTGACTAGAAGAGAAGCGGTTGATAGTCAACTCAACAACACCGCCTTGCACATGATTCAAACTAGTGTGGGGACAAAGGAGTTGTCTCGTGTTCGGAACTACACCACCGCCAAGGAAGCTTGGGATGGTTTGGCCGCTAGTTGCATTGGAAGTGAGAGCACGAGAAGGAACAAGTATAATGCTCTTCGGAATCAAGCCGAAGGATTCATGAGGCTACCGGATGAAGATCATCAAGTCATGTATGGAAGACTTCTCACCGTTGCTGATTCCTTCCGGCTTATTGGTGCCACCCACATCAATGACTCTTGGATCAAGGAGAAGTACATTGAATGCATGATGCCGTTTGTACCCATTGATGTCAAGACCCTTGTTGGGAGAGAATGCTATTTCCTCTCTCACGTCTCAAGAAGCCGTGCACGAGATGCAAGCCCTCAAGGTGCTCGAGCAAAACTCTCATGATTCTCGCAATCGTGCCATTGGTATGTCAAAAGGGAACAATCTTGCCTTGATGGTCAACCCCATAGAAGAAGTGCACCCTCAAGAACAATATAGGGCATCTAGGAGTATGTCCTATCCGGAAGATTTGGAATGCCACTACCATGATCACATGGCCTTCCATGCAAAGTCCTTTTGGGTTGATCCCTCCAAGGCCAAGGAAGAAAACATCAAGAGAAACCACAAAAGTGGGTTCACTAGCTTTGGTCCAAAGACAAGATCATGCTACAATTGTGATGACAAGCGCCACTTCATTGCCGAATGCCCCTATGAGAATAGAGAGCTTCATAATGGAAGGCTCATTCCCAAGGACAAGAGCAAATACACAAAGGGCAAATATTCAAAAGCCCCCAACAAGAAATTCTACAACAACAAGACCAAGAAGAGCAAGAGGCCTTCAAGAGTTGTGCTAGTGACTAGGGAAGAATATTCTTCCGATGAAGTTGAAAGTTCTAGTGGTAATGAAGGAGAAGAAAGCTCAAAGGAAGTGGCCGCCATTGCCACTACCAACATTCCCTCTTCATCTCTCTTTGAATCCCCCAATGAGAATCCTCATATCAAGAATGCACATTGCTTCATGGAAAGGTCCTCCTTGGACACATCTATTGTGCTATCAACTCAAGAAGAATATACCTCCGGAGATGATGATGTTGATGATGAAGAAGATGCAACCTCTAAAGGATTGGTCGCTCTTGCCTCCCTCTCCACTAACTCTTCATCACCAAGTGAATCCCCCAATGAGATCATTCATGTGGAGGAAGAAAGTTGTCTCATGGCCAAATCCTCCGAGGTATCATCTCCTAGCCCCTCTATGCCTAACATATCAAGTGATCTAGGGGTTGATGATGCTAGTCTAAAAGTGAAACAAGAAATGCTAGAGTTTGATGAATTCATTTTTAACCTACATGGTAACAACAAAAAGCATGTTTCAAATCTCATGCCTCGTTTAGCTCAACAAAATGATACTCTTGAGAAAAAGGGTCAAATAGAGAGAGAAGACTCTCTTGAAATCCATGCTCTTAAAAATGCTCTTGAGGAAAGTCAAGAAACTATAGCTTCTCTTGAGGAGAGGCTAGAAAATCTTGAAGAGCCTCAAGATAAAATTAACAAGCTCACTAAAGCTAGAGATCTTGCTAGGGCTAAGACTAAATTGCTTAAAAAGGAAATGGCCCAATTTGGTGTTGATCATGAGAAACTTGTGAAGGATCTAGATGAACTAGACAAAGCTCACAAAGCTTTGAAGAGTGAATACACTCTCCTATCCAAGTCAAATGAGCAACTTCAAATTAGGCTTGCTTCATATGATGTGCCTAGTTCCTCTACCCCTTCATGTGATCATGCAAATATTATTGAGGAAAATGCTAGGTTGAAGGATGAACTTGCTAAGGCCTCCTCTCCCCAAAGTAAACTTTCTTTGGATGATCTTTTGAGTAAGCAAAGATCAAACAATGGGAAGGAGGGCCTAGGTTTTAATGCCAAGGCAAAGAAGGAAAACAAGCAAAAGGCCAAGCCCGCACAAGAGAAGAAGAAAGCTATCACCAATGGTGAAGCTCCTAAGGGCAACACCATTAATGATGATGATGCGGGAAATGCTAACCCTCACTATGTTCTATTTAAAGATTATTATGGTGATGTTTATGCTAAATATGTTGGCCCATATGATGGTTATTGTCGGGGGGAAGACCCCGGGTAGGGCAATGGACGCGGAGCGGCCGGCTTGAGGACGGCCGGCTCGCGGCAAAGGCCGGCTGAGGAGCAGCCGGCTGGAGCCGTAGCCGGCTGCCTCGGGAGCCGGCTGGCTCTAAGTCCTGGTCGGCCTGGCTGCGGCCCTCAACGCTGTAGCTGGGCCGGCTCCTGCAAGCCATATCCGACTGGGGTTTGTACCTCAGACCGACTCGAGGCTGGCGAGTCTTGCACTAGAAGGAACTGAGCAGGTGGTCCGGGTTCAAAGGTCCACGCTGACATCATCTCCCGTAAAGCACGGGGCACTGTTGATGCGGGGTGGCTTTCGGACACCTCCACCTCAAGACCGTCAAGTGCAGCCCCGCCTATCATCGACGCTACACCATGGCCAAGGAGTCCCCCAAGTGGACCAACAACACAAAACCCCGCCATATACCCCGCCATATATGCCAAGGTGAACTCCTTCCTCTCTATGGTCGATCTCAACACCAACTTGAATGGCATGCTACCTCATGTCTATCATCATTGTGTCTATAGGTGCCGACATCGACAAGGACCAAGAGAGAAGGAGCTCCCATGGTGCAAGGAAGAAGGAAGAAGAAGAAGAAGGAAGGAAGAAGGAAGGAAGAGGAAGAAGAGGCAAGAGGAAGAAGGCCGGCCGGTCCCAGGGCCGGTCAGCCGGGCCACGGGCCGGCCCACCCGGCCCCGGGGCCGGTCCGGCCAGGTCCCTGACCGGCCTGGCCGGTTCCGACCGGATTCGACGCTCGTGACATCCGGACGCCATCCCGGGGCACCCGAAGCCCCGCCGGTCAGCGCCCGGTCCGAGGTCCGGTTTGGACCGGATGGGCCGGTCCCGAGGCCCGGTCCAACCGGCCCTGTGACCGGATTCGTCGGGTTTGACCCACCAACTTGTACCTTTTCGACCCGTGTCGCCTTGTATGCCTATATAAGACCCCAGCTCGCCCCCATAGCTGGTTAGACAAGATTTAGGCTTAAACATGACTTTGAGCTTTGTCTCCCTAGGGTTTCATCCCCTTTGTATCAAGGCACCCCATGTTGTATGATTGGATCTATGTGAGTGAGATTCTAGTGTAGCCCACTCTCTCTCCCTCACCTACCTCCATCCTCAACACCGATCTCTCACTCCGGGATTCTACCTCGAGTCTCTCCCGTGGTGATTCTATTGGCGTGGTCCATCGAGCCACGAGGGTAAGTATCGATTGTATCGGGTTGGTGTGCGTTGTGTTCTTCGTGTTCTTCGTGTTCTTCGTGTTCTTCCGCATATCCCTCTCTTTCCCCCTTTGGATCTTGGGTCATTCGCGAGATCGGGCCACACACGGGGTCTTAGACCTTAACATATGGTATCAGCAGCCTTTGGTTTCCGCGAATTTGACCCCCCACCCATCCAATTTCCCCTCTAAAAATTTTCCCCAAAAATCCCAAAAAAAAAAAATAGCCCTAATTTGCCTTTGGATGGATCTGCGATTTGGTTGCGTTTTGAGTGGTTTTGGTCCATGGATTTGGTGTTGAGGTGCTTGATCTACTATTTCCCCCACTTTCTAGCCCCCAATTCCATCGTTTCCCTTCGATTTGGTCGATTTGGTTCGGTTTGGCTCAAGAACAGGAGAGAGAAAGCTCCAAATCGTGCAGCCCGGTTGAGAACCCGGTCAACCGGCCCCCAGACCGGACCATCCGGCGCAGAACCCGGCCAACCGGCCGCAAACCGGACAGCCGGTCCAGGATCCGGTCCAACCGGGCCCCAGACCGGACACGCCGGCGCCAGCTCCGGTCCGACCGGACCAGCGACCGGGCTACTCGTCTTCGACCTCGTCGTCCGGCGATCTCCACCACCACCACCACCACCACCACCATCGCAGGTATAACTTGCAGTGACCCTTGTAACCCTTTTCCTTTTGGCGATCTATCCCATCGAGCATTGCTTGTCTAGTGTTGCGAGACATTGCACGTGGCCCCGCATTGTGAGGTGTGTGTGTCGCGTTGAGTAAGGCATCCAAGCAAACACTCGTGTGGCAAGATAGCAAAAGCGAGCTAACGCTAACATAGTGTGAGAAAAAGCCGCCAAAACACAAAAAGAGTGCAAGTGCACAATAGAGCAAAAGAGTGCGAGTAGCACCATACATACATACATCCATATACCCATACATACAAAGAGTGTACGTGCCACCATATACAAGAGAGAAAAAGCTTTTAAGCAAAGAGAGAAGAGAAGAGAGGCCGCGTGTGAATCTTGTTGTCTCTTCATTTGCAACCAAAGCTTTGCCTCTCCTTGTGTTAGTGTGACGCCGAGCAACCTTGCTTTCGGGCTTTATACACTTTTCCGCTCATTCCTTGGTCGCACTAACCCCGCTTATCCCGTGTGTGAGTTCCACATCTTTTCCGTGTTTATAGTGATCATCGCTTTGACATTTGAGTTTTTGGACTTCACCCACCCTTAACAACAAACTTGATTTCGGATTTCATCTTTTGGTTTTCCACCACACTCACCTACCACCATATTTGCTAGCTTTTGCGTGTGTCTTTGTGTGAGTGCCCGATACAATTGTTCTAACTTTCGGCTTTGTTGGATCACTCCAATCTTGTCATACCACGGTAAGATTGCGAGGTAGTGTTCTTCCACTAACATACACCATATAGATACCGTCTTGCTAACATGTATAGCGACGAAGAAGATACGGAGGAGTACACGGAGCACTTCGAGGAGGACACCTCTTCAAGCACCGCGGATGTGGAGGAACATGTGGAGCTCTACACCGGCTATGGCTCCGCGAGCATCGCCGACATGGACGACATGGTGGAGCACCACTTTGAGGACGACATCGACGAGCTCTACATCGACACTTGCTCAACAAGCATGGACAACATGGTGGAGCACCATCACGAGGACGACATCGACCCCACCATGTCCACCGCCGATGCTCCGACATACCCCTACTTGGCCAATGGAGCTACATATGAAGATCGAGGACCTCCACGATGGCATCATCATGTGGATCATCAAGAGCGTCCTCAACATATTCGGCATCGACACACTTCTCCGAGCTCCTCAAGGCGCCATCATGAGAGTGCCTATGCACAAGATCATCGACATCACGGACACCATATGGAGCATCAAGAGCGTCCCCATCATGAGCGTCATCGACACTCTTCTCCAAGCTCCACTAGGCGCCGCAAGCAACATGCCAAGTCGCATGAGCCATCATCTAGGCATGGCAAGGACCGTCATCGACTCACACCATCTCATGATCGTCGTCGGCTACCACCACCCACACATGATCTTCATCGACATCCGCCCACACATGATCTTCGACGACACCACTCAAGACATGGTGATGAAGCACGAAGACGAGAGCCTCAACATGAAGACCTTCCTCATAAGGCGACTTCTACCTCTTGCGCCACCACCACAATGGCCCCTACCTCGTCATATGCCTATGGACTCCGATGCTACAAGTGCAAGCAACATGGCCACCCTCCACGGGAATGTCCCAATCTCCTATGTGAGGTGTGCAAGGCCAAGGGTCACACGGCATGGCAATGCACAACGCCAAGCGCCAAGAAGCTCTACTTCGACGAGCTCAACGCACAAGTCTCCAAGATGCCACCACTTGAGGTCGACCTAGGAGGCGATGGAGTTGAGCATGGTGAGCATGGGATTCTCCCTTCACCCACGGAGGCGCATGGAGTTGAGATGGTTGAGCATGGGAAGTTCCCTTCAACCAAGGAGGCGCATGGAGATGAGCAAGTCGAGCCTACTCCCATATGCTTGATTGATGAGTTGGTACCAATCCCATGTGAGCATGAGAGCCACTTAGCCCACTTGAGCGAGAGTGATAGTGAGTTGAGTGACTTCCACCCCATATGTGAGTTTGAGTGCTTCCATTTGGAGGACATGAGTGATACACAAAGTGAGTTGAGAGAGGTAGATGATAGGTCCATGGAGGACATCGCATTTGCTAACACATTAACCTCTCCCTCGCTTGTGTCTTCTTATGTTGCACTAGGTTCCACGGAGGATGAGTTCCCACTCATGGAGAAGATGTACATGGTGCATGAAGATGACGATATCTCACCATGCTTGCTCCAAGATGTCGACCACATGGATCCTCCTACTTCCACAACACCTACTTCACATGAGTCGGCCTACAAAGGTAACATAGGTGTTGATGATGCCATGATCCCACTAGTGGACATGATGACTTATGAATGCATGCATGATCTTGATGATACATTTGCTACGTCACATGCTACTTTCATTTTCCCATGCGATGCTTTGCTTGATAACATTGTTGATCATGAGGAAGTGAATGCTTGTGATTCCATGACCATGCCATGCTATGAGAGCTTCAATTTTTCCACCATTGCTTGCAATATGTCGACCACTTGCTCTTTACCATGTATTGCTTGCAATGATAATGACAAGGATGACATTAGCTTCCAAATGCTTTGTCCCAAATGTTTACACTATTCCATGATCCTTGCATCCAAGATTGCGAACAATTGCTCTTTCTTATGCTTGGTATGCAAGAATGCTTATTTCATTGTCCATGAGATGGCCCCCATAGCCTTCTCTACTTTTGATGATCATGAGTTACCACATGCCATGTATGCACATTCATGCCATATGCACCATCGCCATGCATTTCATACTATCTTGATTGACACTAATGGTGATGTGCACAAGACATGGAACATCATGATGGATGATGTTTTCATCTACCATGCACACACGCTTTTTGTTCTCGCTATTGTGTGTATAGGTACACGAATGACTACTTCCACCGCCACGGAGCATGAGCTCACAAAACGCGCCATTGAGAGCTACCCCATCAAGGACCTAACCCGCGGGAATCACACCAAAGGGTATGTTCCCACAAGCTTTAGCCCTCTTTTGCCATGTCTTGACGAGTTTCCGGTTTGGTCCAACTCCTTGTCACCTCTTTTGCCCCTTATGCAACATATATTGACACATCTTGTTGGCACAATGGTTGTTGTATGTATTGATGATATCATCATACACTCCGAGAATCTCAAGGATCATGTCATACATGTGAGAGACACATTATGCACCTTGTGCCACAAGTTACAACAAAAGTTGCTCCTCTTTGGATTTCTCATTTTATCTTTGGCATTTGCAATGGATTCTTTGAAACTTGAGGATACCCATACTCGGCTCACGCCAACCATACTTTCCCAAGCTAGAAGTCTCCATAGCTTTGCCATTGCACATAACAATTTTGCCCAAATTTTGCCGCCGATACTTGCCTTTTGATTGTTCCATTTGTGTGGGACAATGCTACACACCACATTTTTGACACTTTACAAAGCAAACTTTCACTTGCACAAATTTTTGTCCTACCACATTTTGGATACATCGACACTCTTTTGATCACCATTTTTGCCCAATGCCTTTTGGAGAAACGACTTGATGCTTCGTATTTGATTGAGAGCCTCTTGTTCGCCGGTCACCAAATTGGCATCCACAAGCTTTCCTTTTGCAAGTTGTTTTTCCCCTTGTTCTTCTTCGACCGAGACTTGGCCCCTCCACCACTACATGGGAGACACGTGATGGACTACAACAAAGACGCCTGCACTACGACGAGTTTCCCTAAGGACACAAGGGCACCTATACAAGTCCTTCCCGTCTACCTCATCGGTGAGGAGGAGCAAGAGTCGAGGACGACTCTTCCCCAAGGGGGGGAGATGATGCGGGGTGGCTTTCGGACACCTCCACCTCAAGACCGTCAAGTGCAGCCCCGCCTATCATCGACGCTACACCATGGCCAAGGAGTCCCCCAAGTGGACCAACAACACAAAACCCCGCCATATACCCCGCCATATATGCCAAGGTGAACTCCTTCCTCTCTATGGTCGATCTCAACACCAACTTGAATGGCATGCTACCTCATGTCTATCATCATTGTGTCTATAGGTGCCGACATCGACAAGGACCAAGAGAGAAGGAGCTCCCATGGTGCAAGGAAGAAGGAAGAAGAAGAAGAAGGAAGGAAGAAGGAAGGAAGAGGAAGAAGAGGCAAGAGGAAGAAGGCCGGCCGGTCCCAGGGCCGGTCAACCGGGCCACAGGCCGGCCCACCCGGCCCCAGGGCCGGTCTGACCGGGTCCCTGACCGGCCTGGCCGGTTTCGACCGGATTCGACGCTCGTGACATCCGGACGCCATCCCGGGGCACCCGAAGCCCCGCCCGGTCAGCGCCCGGTCCAGGGTCCGGTTTGGACCGGATGGGCCGGTCCCAGGCCCGGTCCAACCGGCCCTGTGACCGGATTCGTCGGGTTTGACCCACCAACTTGTACCTTTTCGACCCGTGTCGCCTTGTATGCCTATATAAGACCCCAGCTCGCCCCCATAGCTGGTTAGACAAGATTTAGGCTTAAACATGACTTTGAGCTTTGTCTCCCTAGGGTTTCATCCCCTTTGTATCAAGGCACCCCATGTTGTATGATTGGATCTATGTGAGTGAGATTCTAGTGTAGCCCACTCTCTCTCCCTCACCTACCTCCATCCTCAACACCGATCTCTCACTCCGGGATTCTACCTCGAGTCTCTCCCGTGGTGATTCTATTGGCGTGGTCCATCGAGCCACGAGGGTAAGTATCGATTGTATCGGGTTGGTGTGCGTTGTGTTCTTCGTGTTCTTCGTGTTCTTCGTGTTCTTCCGCATATCCCTCTCTTTCCCCCCTTTGGATCTTGGGTCATTCGCGAGATCGGGCCACACACGGGGTCTTAGACCTTAACAACTGTGGAACAGCAGTGCCACGCGCCGGACAGGCCATCATGGCGTACGTCGGTCCGTACCGGCTACAGGGCATGATGGCGACAGAGACACCACCTCGCCATACCGCTGACCAAAGCAGGCGGATGGGACGTGCCACTACGCCTCAATGGCTCCCTGACGTCAACGCCTCGGGAAGGAGCGGGAGCCGAAGCCGGCAAGCCGGCCACTAGACTATAGGGACTTATCTGTAAAGTGCCGGTGCCTATATAAGCCGGGCTACCCCCCTCGTGCGGGGGACGATCGATCACTACTTACTCATTATAGTCTTAGCGCTTCCCTGGGAGAGAGACCTTCGTCTACCTTAGCCTCCCAGGAGCAGCCGGATACAGCTCAAGGAGCACCATTGTGCTGTGTGATCACCATATACACTCATAGCAGGAGTAGAGGTGTTACCTCCATCGGAGGGCCTCGAACCTGGGTACGTCGACCGTGTCACTCGTGCCCATACCCGCATCCGGATACCGCCGTGAGTCCATTAGGAACCACTTCGATTAGCCACCCTATGGCATATGTCATGACGATACCACGACATTTGGCGCCCACCGTGGGGCCTTCAGCGTCCGCGGCCGGTGTCTTCATCCGGACGGGCCTCACCATCACCACCGGCGAGCGGGTCGCTTCAGGCTTGATCTGGAGATTCGGCTCCCTCGACTGCGTCAGCGACAACGCTGGCTGCTTCGCCGACCGGCCATTCCCTGCCGGCGGCAACGTCATCAGCTTCGGCGGCTTCGACGTCTACGTCGCCACCGTCGCACCACCACGCTACCCGCGCGAGATCGTGCGCTGTGCAAGCCCTCCTCCTGGAGCCGGCGCCAGCCTCACCGCCGCCAGCCCCTGCATCATGCAAGAGGTCATGGCCACCGGCGACGACGCCGGCGACAAGTCCACGCGCGTCCGCGGTCCTGAGTTGGAGCGCACCAACAGGGACGCCGGCGCATCCGGCTCGGGCCCAAAGGCCCCAGCACCACCGTCTCGCCTGGACGAAGTCTGGGCAAAGCTGAGCTCCCCGCTCACAGCCGGAGCGGATCCCTCCTCCATCGAGAAGGACCTGGAGACGCACCGCCAGCTGCTCCTCAAGCAGGCGGAAGAACTGTCCGCTGCAAAGCGGCAGATGGAGATCACCCAGCGCGAGTACAACCGCGCACACGGCTTCACGCCAGCCGGCGACAACCCAAGCCGAGCCGGCCAGATCCGCCGGAGGGGAGGCGGCCTAGGCGCAGAGATCGCCCGGGACGGCGCAGAATCGCCGGCTCCTTCCATGGAGCGACCCGTCTACAACACCCCCGACAAGAACATGCGCGCGGCGGAAGCCGCCGCAGAAGAGCTGAACCGCCTCCAAGGCGAAGAGTTACGCCGCCAGACGAAGCGGGTAACTGAGCTGATCAACGCGGCCACCAGGCAGTCGGCTGACCCCAGGTACGCCACTGCCCCCAGAGCTTCTCACGCTCGCGGCACTGCAGGCAACGACAGGGACGGTCCGAGGGACACGGCCGAGTCCGCCTCCCCCGCACCAAGCCGACACCGGGACTCCCGGAACACCCACGCCAGCTCCAGCCGCACAAGCCGGCCGCCCAGTGGCAACAGCGGCCGCAGCCGGCCACCATCAAGCCGGCATCAGGAGGAAGAGTCGGAGAGGCCGGCGCCAAGACACCAGCACCGGCCGGCCCCAGAGGCCAGCAGCCAGCGACAGCCGGCCCATTCCCGGCTGGGCCCACGCATCGAGCCGGCTGACGCCAGAGATCGCCTCGATCGGCTGGTCGAATCCCGCATCGTGGAGGAAGAGGGGCCAGCCGGCCCCAAGTGCTTCGGGCCGCGGATCCTCAATGAGCCCATGATCGACGGCTTCCAGCTCCCCCGCGACACGCCCAAGTACGACGGCACGGCCAAGCCGGAAGACTGGCTACAGGATTACTCTACCGCAGTCGGCATCGCCAAAGGTAACAAGCGCTGGGCCGTGCGCTACTCCCCCCTCATGCTGCTCGGCTCCGCCCGCACATGGCTCAACAACCTGCCAGCCGGCAGCATCAACGGCTGGCTCGACTTCGAGGACGCCTTCATCAGCAACTTCACCGGCACCTACCGCCGGCCGGGTCGCCCTCAACAGCTTGAGATGTGCAAGCAGGGCCCGGACGAGACGGACCGTGCATACCTGACGCGCTGGTGCGAGATGCGCAACTCCTGCGAGGGCGTGCACGAGATACAGGCAGTCGGCTTCTTCATGGCCGGCTGCCGGCCCAACACCCTGCTGTGGCACAAGCTGCGCCGCAGCGAACCCAAGTCGATGGCTGCCTTGATGGCCATCGCAGACAAGTACGCGCTGGCTGAGGGAGTCAGCAGCACTCCGGCTGAGATTTCGCCGGCTCCGTCCAGGCGGGACAACAACAAGCCGGCCGAGCACAAGCCGGCCGAAGGCGGCCACCATGGCAGCCGGCGGGACAACTACCGCGGCAAGCGGCACAGCGACCAGCCGGACCGCCGGTACGGCTCCGCCCATGTGGCAGCCGTGTCAGACCACGCGGCGGCTGGCGGAAGCCGGCGCCAGAAGCAAACAGACCGTCCCTGGAAGCCGAAGTACACCTTTGAGCAGATGCTCGACTCGTCGTGCAAGTACCACAGCGGCAAGAACCCCTCCAACCACACCACCCGCGACTGCCACTTCATGAAGCGGTTGACGAGCGGCGAGCCACTTCCGCCTCCACCCCCGCCCCCACCAGCCGGCGGGCCGGGTGGCCAAGCCGGCGCGGAAGCCAACAACCTCGAGCACCACGAGGCTAACCAAGTGCACCATGGCGGCCGGTACCTGGCTGAGGATGCCGCCTACATCATCTTCACCACCGAGCCGGAGGACAGAACGAGCCAACAGCGCCGTTCCCTCGAAATTAACGCGGTCATGCCGCCGGTCCCCCAGTAACTAAAGTGGTCAGAGCAGGCCATCACTTTTGATCGCCGCGACACACCGGCTGTCCTACCAAAGCCCGGCAGTTACGCCATGGTCCTCGACCCCACCATCGGCACAAGCCAGCGCAGCGTGCGCTTCTCGCGCGTCCTTATCGACGGCGGCAGCAGCATCAACATCCTCTACCGCGACACCGCCCGCAAGCTGGGCATTCAGGAGGCCGAGTTGCGCCCCACCCCCACCGTCTTCCACGGCATCGTGCCAGGCCACTCGTGCCAGCCGATCGGCCGGATCACGCTGGCGGTCATGTTCGGCAAGCCGGACCACTTCCGCACGGAGAACGTCGAGTTCGAGGTGGTGGACCTCGTCAGTCCCTACCACGCGCTCCTGGGCAGGCCGGCCCTGACCAAGTTTATGGCGGTTCCCCAATACGGGTACCTAAAGATGAAGCTGTCGGGCCCAAAGGGGGTCATTACCATAGCCGGCGATTACCGTCGCTCTATGGAGTGTGCCACCCAGAGCTCGAAGATGGCCCAGACACTGGTCATAGCTGCCGAGAAGCAGCTCATCAACGACGCCGTCGCCATGGCCAAGGCCGCGCAGTCGGGCATGCCGGCTGTGGGAAACCCGGCTGGGACGACTCACTTCCAGCCGGCCAACGACACCAAGAAGATCCTGCTCGACCCGGCGCAGCCGGACAAGTTCGTCACCATCGGTGCCGGCTTGAGCAGCAAATAGGAAAGCGAGCTCACCAGCTTCCTCCGTGAGAATCGGGACATCTTCGCATGGTCTCCAAGGGACATGCCAGGTGTACCGAGGGAGTTGGCTGAGCACCACCTCCACTTCAGGCCAGAGGCCAAGCCGGTAAAGCAGCCCCTTAGGCGCTTCGCCGAAGAAAGAAGAAAAGCCATTGGTGAAGAAATTGCCCGGCTCCTAGCTGCCGGCTTCATCATGGAAGTGCTGCACCCGGACTGGTTGGCGAACCCAGTCCTGGTCCTAAAGAAGAACGGCTCCTGGCGCATGTGTATCGACTACACCAGCCTCAACAAGGCGTGCCCGAAGGACCCCTTCCCCCTGCCGCGCATAGATCAAGTCATAGACTCGACTGCCGGCTGTGAACTGTTGTCTTTTTTAGATGCTTACTCAGGCTACCACCAGATTCCTTTGAATACGGCTGATCAAATAAAGACTTCGTTCATTACCCCGTATGGGGGTTACTGCTACACGACTATGCCATTCGGCTTGAAAAATGCAGGCGCCACCTACTAAAGGTGCATGCAAAAGTATTTGCAGGATCAAATCGGCAGAAATGTTCACGCATATGTGGATGATGTCGTCGTAAAGACCAAGGAGATGTCTACCCTCCTTGATGACCTGAGAGAAACCTTCACCAATCTGCGAAGATTCCGGATGAAGCTGAACCCGGCCAAGTGCACTTTCGGCGTGCCGTCTGGCCAGCTCCTGAGCTACCTCGTCTCTCAGCGGGGAATCGAAGCCAACCCGGAGAAGATCAGTGCCATTGAGAAGATGGAACTGCCGCAGTGCCTCAATGACGTCCAGAAGTTCACCGGATGCCTGGCCTCCTTGAGCCGCTTCGTCAGCCGGCTGGGGGAGAAGGCACTGCCCCTGTACCAGTTGCTCAAGAAGACAAACTCCTTCAGCTGGACGCCGCAGGCGGATGAAGCCTTCCGCGACCTAAAGCGCACGCTCTCGACTGCGCCTGTCTTGGCATCGCCGGCTTCAGTAGAGCCGATGATGTTATACATCGCAGCCACCAATCGAGTGGTGAGCGTTGTCCTGGTGGTGGAGCGCAAAGAGGCCGGCAAGGAGCAGCCGGTTCAGCGCCCAGTCTATTACCTGAGTGAAGTGCTTTCCTAGTCGAAGCAAAACTACCCCCACTACCAGAAGGTCACCTACGGCGTGTACATGGCGGCCAAGAAGCTCAAACACTACTTCCAAGAGCACCCCATCAAAGTGGTGGCCACAGCAGCCTTGGCGGAAATCATTGGCAGCAAGGACGCCAACGGCCGGGTCGCCAAGTGGGCGCTGGAGCTGGCGGCCCATGCCATCCAATACGAGCCAAGAACAGCCATCAAGTCGCAGATCCTAGCCGACTTCTTTGTCGACTGGGCCGAGATGCAATACCTGCCGCCCGTGCCGGACTCCACGCACTGGAAGCTGCACTTCGACGGCTCGAAGATGCGCACCGGCTTGGGAGCCGGAGTCGTCATCACCTCTCCTAAGGGAGACAGGCTGGACTACGTCCTGCAGATCCACTTCGCCGCATCCAACAATGTGGCGGAGTATGAAGCGCTCATCCATGGGCTCAAGCTGGCCAAGGAAATAGGCGTCCGTTGCATCCTCTGCTTCGGCGACTCCGACTTGGTCATACAGCAGGCGTCTGGCGACTGGGACGCGAAGGATGCCAACATGGCTTCGTACCGCTTCCATGTTCAGCAGCTAGCCGGCTTCTTCGAGGGCTGCGAGTTTCACCACGTGCCAAGGGCCAACAACGAGGCGGCTGACGCCCTGTCCAAGATAGGCTCAATCCGGCAGGCAATTTCGCCGGGTGTAGCCCTGCAGCACCTACGCAAGCCGTCCATCACACCTTCCCCGGACTCGGATTCCATATTCGTGCCGGCTAACCCGGGAGCTTCTCAGCCAAACCCGGGGGCTTCGCAGTCAAAGTCGGGGGCTTCTCAGCCGAACCCGCCGGCTCAACAGCCGAACCCGGGGGCTTCTCAGCCAAACCCGGGGGCTCATCAGCCCAAGTCGGGGGCTTCTCAGCCGAACCCGCCGGCTCCACAGCCGAACCTGGGGGCTTCTCAGCCAA
Source organism: Lolium rigidum (assembly GCF_022539505.1). Classification (NCBI taxonomy): domain Eukaryota; kingdom Viridiplantae; phylum Streptophyta; class Magnoliopsida; order Poales; family Poaceae; genus Lolium; species Lolium rigidum. The sequence continues at coordinate 220,101,445 of NC_061509.1, forward strand.
ACCCGGGGGCTCATCAGCCCAAGTCGGGTGCTTATCGGCCAAACCCGCCGGCTCAACAGCCGAACCCGGCGACCATGCAGTCGAACCCGGAAGCTCCGAAGATGGAGGCCCTGATGGTCAGCGTATTCGAGATAAAATGCGTACCATCATGGGCACAAGAATTCCTCTCCTACCTCACCGATGGTGTGCTGCCCAATGATAGGGTTCAAGCAAGGCAGATTGAGAGAAGGGCCAAGGCCTACACAATCATCAACCACCAGCTGTACAAACGCAGCGTAAGTGGGGTGTTCCAGCGGTGCGTCGAGCCGGCTGAAGGGATTGAACTCCTTCGGGAAATCCATCAGGGAGAGTGCGGCCATCACGCCTCCTCAAGAGCCATAGTGGGCAAAGCCTTCTGGCACGGCTTCTATTGGCCGACTGCGCTAAAAGACGCAAAAGATCTGGTGAAGAAGTGCAACGGCTGCCAGCGCTTCGCAAAGCAAAGACAAACGCCGGCCTCCGCCTTGAAAACCATCCCCATCACTTGGCCTTTTGCCGTATGGGGCCTGGATATGGTGGGCCCGTTCAAAACAGCCCGAGGCGGCATGACCCACCTCTTGGTGATGATTGACAAATTCACCAAGTGGATTGAAGCCAAGCCGATCAAAAAGCTGGACGGCTCCACAGCCGTCACATTCCTCAAGGAGATAATTGTGAGATACGGCTACCCCCACAGCATCATCACCGACAACGGCAACAACTTCGCCGAAGGCATATTCAAGCGCTACTTTCGGGAAATGGGGATCCGGATGGACCTATCATCAGTGGCGCACCCAGAAACTAACGACCAAGTGGAGAAGGCAAACGGCTTGATCCTAGCCGGCATCCGGCCCCGGATGGTAGAGCCGCTCGAGCGTTCAGCCGGCTGCTGGATAGAAGAGCTGCCCTCCGTGCTTTGGAGTCTGTGCACCACGCCAAACCGCTCCGTCGGCTTCACGCCATTCTTCCTCGTATACGGGGCCGAAGCCGTCCTGCCGACTGATATCGAGCACGACGCGCCAAGGATCAAGCTCTACACGGAAGCCGAAGCCAAAGAAGCTCGTGAAGATGGAGTCGACCTGGTCGAAGAGGCCCGGCTGCTGGCTCAGTCCAGGTCGGCCATATACCAGCAAAGCCTCCGACGCTATCACAGTCGGAAGGTGCAACCCTTAGCATTCAGAGAAGGAGACCTAGTGCTCCGGCTGATCCAACGGACAGCCGGACAGCATAAACTAGCATCCCCATGGGAGGGTCCCTTCATCGTGAGCAAGGCGGTAGGCAATGATTCCTACTATCTCATAGATGCCCAAGAGGCCAAAAAGAACAAGGCGAGCAAAACTGACGAGGAGACAAAACATCCCTGGAATGTCAGGTTGCTTCGACCATTTTACACTTGAGGGCAGGAATGTATGTATCCCTTGTACTCCTTTTGTAAGTTATGAAAAGGCAAATGCTAAGAACGCCGATTTCAACAATTTTTCGCATACTCTATCGTTTTTGCCGATTGGCTAACACCCTCTCACGCGGCCGGCTCACTAACGTGATCCGGTTTCCGACAGCCGGCTTCCGACCAGCTACAGACCGCAACCCGGCTGTCCGGCTGGCGGGAGTAAGAGCCTAGGGAGCCGGCACGCGAAAGACGGCCAAGGGAAAGAGTGAAAGTGAATTGATTCTTGCACAACTCTTCATAAAGTTCCGGATTGCCAAACTCGGCTCGTTCGACTGAAATATTGTCGGCCTCACCCAGCGGCACGCTCTTGATCCGGCGACGGACCGCAAGTCGGACGTATGATCGGCAAGGGCAATGCCAAAGAGTGGGGCGGCCGGGAAAAAAGCGAACAAGCCGGAAGAAAGCAAGCCGACACACAAATGATTAACAAACACACTAAAGTGTACCATAATAAAAAGGCGATAATATTGTCATTACATATACGCCCGGCATCCCGGGGATTTAATAATTTGTCTTTGCAAAAGCAAGATTACGTAAACAGATAAATCAGGCGCCGGCTGGAGGAGGACCAGTCGGATCAACAGCAGGCGGCGGAGACTCCATCTCGATCTCTTCGTCTTCAAGCTCCTCCTCGTCGTCAGACGGCGGGCTCGGGTCCTCGATGAAGACGCGCTTGTCAACAAAGTCGGCGATGGCGCAGGCGCGGGCAAGCCGGGCGGTCTTGTTCTCCGCCGGAAGGTTTTCTTCCACGCCGGCCCGCCGGCTCTCCAGCTGATCCAGGTTGACTTCATCGTACCAGGAGAGCACGAAGGAGAGGGCCATATCGGCTCCAGCGCGCGCGGCTGACTCCCTCCAGTCCTCGAAGCGATCCGGCGCCGTCTCCAACCACTTGATGAGGTTGGCGAGGTCCTGCGGCAGCGTCTCAGTCGGCCACAGCAGCCGGATCAGTTCCTCCGCCGCCTTCCGGAGCTCCCAGCCGAGCTTCGTGATGGGGTCGACGCGGGCGGCCATGGACGCCAGGTAGTCGTCCATGGAGAAGCAGGCGGAGCTCTCCTCTCCGGTAGCCTGCCGGCGTGCATCCCGCGCCCTGCCGGCTGCCGCTAGCGCCGCATCCTGCGCCTCAGGGAAGGCCGCTGCAAGGAAAAAGCAAGTTAGAAGCTTATCAAAGGCAGGAAAATGCAAATTTTCAAAGTCAGACGAAACTCTAAAGTAAGACTGGCGGCAGCCGGCAAGAACCGACTGCCCCCAGCCTGAAGATGGAGATTTCGAAGCTAAGTAAGACTGGCGGCAGCCGGCAAGAACCGACTGCCCCCAGCCTGAAGATGGAGATTTCGAAGCTAAGTAAGACTGGCGGCAGCCGGCAAGAACCGACTGCCCCCAGCCTGAAGATGGAGATTCCGAAGTTAAGAGAAACTGGCGGTAGCCGGCAAGAACCGACTTCCCCCAGCCTGAAGATGGAGAGCGGAAAAATCAATTTCTGCCGCCGGCTGCCAAACCGAGCTGGCAGCCGACAGCCGAAAGCCGGCAAAGGGGAAATGTACAAAGACTCACCCGCCAAGCCGCGGTCGAGCCGGCTCATCTCACACACCCACCGCTTGGCGGTGGCCGACAGCTCCTCAGATTTGGAGGTCACCTCTCGCTGAAGCTCGAGCCGCTGCTGCTCCACCCTCTCCAGCCGCTTCGACAGGTCGTCCACCTTATCCTCCTCAGCCTTCCTAAGGGTGGCCAGCTCCTTGAGGTGGTTGGCCTCCAGCTTGCGCAGCCGCGTCAGCTCGCCGTCGGCCACCTTCAGTTTAGCAGCAGCAGCACGGCCCGCCTCCTCGCTCTCGGCGCATTGGGCGCGGGCGATCCGAAGATCCTTCTCCAGCTGCGGAACCCGGGCAGCTTCGGCTGTAAAACGACAAGAAAAACCATCAGCCGGATGAAATCAGAGAAAAAGAGTAAAGGCAAAAGAAAGAAAGTCTCACCCTTGACGACCTCCAGCTCGCGAGCCAATGCGGCCCGCTCGATCTTGGCCCGGTGGTAGCTGGTTACCACCTGGTTGTACAAGGCGGTGCGTCGCTCGTCAACCACCTGAAAAAGAGTCAGTTGTTTAGGCGAAACCTAGACCGGCTCCTAGCAGCCGGCCCATGCCTCGGACTGCTACCAGGATAACAATAAAATCGCAGAGTAAGATAAGAAGCCACCTACCTTGTTAGCATCTTCCAGCGTCGCCAGCTGGGAAATGGCCTCGGCGGCCTTGGACTTGAGGCTGGCTCGGTAGCCGGAGAAAAGCATCTTCATGGGCGCCGTGCCAGGCTGCCCCTCCCGGCTGATCACCTCGCAGGAGTCCGCCTGGTGCCACGCCTTCTCCATGGTACCAGCCGAGCCAAGGCTGGAGTCGGAGGCGGACGGCACGCTCACCAGCCGGGCACCCTTGGCCACGTGGAGGCCAGTGGGCGACACCGATGGGCTCATCGTCCTCACCAACGCCCGGGAGTCGGCGTCCTTCGAGCGCGCTGGCTCCTCCCGCTGCGGCTCCTTTTCAGCCGGCTCACCCCTCGGCGGCTCCGAAGCCGGAGGCGGCGCAGTTGGCCCGGTAGGGATCACCTCCGGCCTTGGAGGCATTCTCTCAGGCGGCGCAGCCCCGCCGGCTCCAGCTCCGGCCGCTGGTGGCGCACCCTTGCCGGCTCCAGCTGCCGGCCCCAACAGTGGCGCGCGGCGCGGAAACATCTCATCCAGAGTGGGCCCCTGGGCCGACTCGCCCTGGGCGCCCCGGCCTGGCGCCGAAGGAGGCGCAGCCGAAGAAGACACCCCCGCGGAAGGTGGCGTAGCCACAGGCGGCACGACAACAACCGGGGGCGCGCGCAAGCGTCGAAGGCGGCAGCGTCGGCTCCCTCTGCCTCCGGAACGGCGGCGCAACACGAGCAGCCGGCCCAGAGCCGCCGCCCTGGGTGAACTTTATGGCGGCCCTAATCGAACAAACAAAAGAAGATAAGTGCGAAGAAAGGAAAGAAAAGGAATCAAACAATGGACAAAAAAGGACTCACCCAGCCGTCTCCGGGACCTTCTTGGGCCCCAGCTGGCGCTGCTTCTTGGCCCGGCTCTCCAGCTTGGCCATGGACCCGCCGGCGGCCCGCTTCTTCTTCTGGAGCGCAGAAGTCGCCAAGGCGGCAGGCGGCCTCGTGCGCAGGGACACCGCCGGGATCGGCCCCGTAGCAGATGTCGCCGGCTCCTCCTCCTCCCGCTGCTCCGGCGAGGGCGGCGGGTTGTGCTCCCCCTGGCCGCCTTGGTCCGGCACCTCCGGCAGATCGTCGTCGCCGGCTTGGTCGCTGGCTTGGTCAGCCGGATCGACAAGATCCGGCGTCCAGATCTTCTGCGCCAGGTCGCCGTCCTCAACACCCTGGCGGCTGAAAAGCTGAAAAGCAAAAACAGATAAATAACAAGTCGGCCACGCAGCCGCAAGTCGGAAATCGCAAGCCGAAACACCAACTTACCAGCTCAGGCGGCGAGGACCGGTCGTACGGCGGCATCCCCCAATCCCATTCCTCCGGCATGTTAGCCTTGGTGATGTTGTTCACCCGACGGGCGACATGGGACTTGGAAAGCGCCAGTTTCGACGTCCGGGTCGGATCCAGCCGGCCGGACATGTGCCCGATCTTGTGGATGCGGCCCTGGAGCGGCAGCACCCGGCGCTCGATGTAAGTACAGAGGAGGTCCTCGGCGCTCAGCCGGCCCCCAGTGACGCACTCCCCCAGGAAGTCCCACAGGAGGTTTACCTCCGCGTCCGGGTTTTCCGACTTGGCGTTGTGGCCCCAGTTGAGCCGGCTGGTCGGAGGAGCCGGATTGTACTCCGGCAGATTGATCCAGTCGAAGGCCGGGTTGGCGTTCCTCACGTAGAAGAACGACATCTGCCAGTTCTTCACCGAGTCAACCGTTGGGATCTTCGGGAAGGACGAGCCGGCGCGGGGATATATCGAGCCGGCGCCGCAGATCCTCAGGCGGCCCTCAGTCATCTGCGACTTGAGGTAGAAGAGCCGGCTCCAGAACTCCACGTCAGGCCACAAGCCGGCGTAGCCCTCCATGAAGGCTACGTAGCAGCTGAGGAGGACGCAGGCGTTGGCCGGCAGGTGGTTGATACGTCTCCAACGTATCGATAATTTCTTATGTTTCATGCTACTTTATTGATGATACCTACATGTTTTATGCACATTATATGTCATATTCGTGCATTTTCTGGAACTAACCTATTAACAAGATGCCGAAGTGCCAGTTCCTATTTTCTCGCTGTTTTTGGTTTCGAAATCCTAGTAACGAAATATTCTCGGAATTGGACGAAATCAACGCCCAGGTTCCTATTTTGCCCGGAAGCATCCAGAACACCCGAGAGCCGCCAGAGGGGGGCCCTGTGGGCCCCAGATGATAGGGTGGCGCGGCCAGGGCCTGGGCTGCGCCCCCCTATGGTGTCGGCGCCCCTTCGACCCTCCGAGGCTGCCCTTCCGCCTATATAAAGCCCCTGCATCGAAAACCCTTAGGGAGGAAGCCACGGTACGCGAAACCTTCCAGAGCCGCCGCCATCGCGAAGCCAAGATCTGGGGGACAGGAGTCTCTGTTCCGGCACCCTGCCGGAGCGGGGAAGTGCCCCGGAAGGCTTCTCCATCGACACCGCTGCCATCTCCACCGCCATCTTCATCACCGCTGCTGCTCCCATGAAGAGGGAGTAGTTCTCCATCGAGGCTCGGGGCTGTACCGGTAGCTATGTGGTTAATCTCTCTCCTATGTACTTCAATACAATGATCTCATGAGCTGCTTTACATGATTGAGATTCATATGAGTTTTGTATCACTACTATCTATGTGCTACTCTAGTGATGTTATTAAAGTAGTTCTATTCCTCCTGCACGTGTGTAAAGGTGACGAGTGTGTGCACCGTGTTAGTACTTGGTTTATGCTATGATCATGATCTCTTGTAGATTGCGAAGTTAACTATTGCTATGATAATATTGATGTGATCTATTCCTCCTACATATGCATGAAGGTGACAGTGTGCATGCTATGCTAGTACTTGGTTTAGTCTTTTGATCTATCTTACACTAAAGGTTACTAAAATATGAGCATTATTGTGGAGCTTGTTAACTCCGGCATTGAGGGTTCGTGTAATCCTACGCAATGTGTTCATCATCCAACAAGAGTGTAGAGTATGCATTTATCTATTCTGTTATGTGATCAATGTTGAGAGTGTCCACTAGTGAAAGTCTAATCCCTAGGCCTTGTTCCTAAATATCGCTATCGCTGCTTGTTACTCGTTTTATCGTGTTACTACTGCTGCGTTACTACTGCATGTTTACTTCCCGCAATATTACTACCATCAACTGCACGCCAGCAAGCACTTTTCTGGCGCCATACTACTGCTCATATTCATTCATACCACTTGCATTTCACTATCTCTTCGCCGAACTAGTGCACCTATTAGGTGTGTTGGGGACACAAGAGACTTCTTGCTTTGTGATTGCAGGGTTGCATGAGAGGGATATCTTTGACCTCTTCCTCCCTGAGTTCGATAAACCTTGGGTAATCCACTTAAGGGAAACTTGCTCGCTGTTCTACAAACCTCTCGCTCTTGGAGGCCCAACACTGTCTACAAGAATAGAAGCACCCGTAGACATCAAGCACTTTTCTGGCGCCGTTGCCGGGGAGGGAAGGTAAACGGCACTCACACATTGGCAAGCCCGGCAACTAAGCACTTTTCCTCCCTCGTCAACTACGCGCCAAGCACTTTTCCGGCGCCGTTGCCGGGGAGGAAAGGTAAAAGGCACTCATACTCCGGTTCCAGGTAACAGTACTTTTCTGGCGCCATTGTGTGTGTGCTCGAAGCTATTTCCTTTAGACTCTGCAATTGCGACATTTGGTTTCTTGTTTACACTAGTTAGGCATAATGAACAACAATGAGCTTTTTATTCTATTTCCTGATTTAAGACATGGATGGTTTGATGCGAAAATTAAAAAACCCATGGAACATATTAATATGAATGCTTTGAACACTATTGTTGCTAATGCTATGGAAAATTCTAAGCTTGGGGAAGCTGGCTTTGATGAGCATGATATTTTTAGTCCCCCAAGCATTGAGGAGAAAATTTACTTTGATGATACTTTGCCTCCCATTTATGATGATTATAATGATAGTAGTCTTTTGTTACCACCTGTTATGGAGGATAAATTTGATTATGATTACAATATACCTCCTATATTTGATAGCTACTTTGTTGAATTTGCTCCCACTACAATTAATAAGAATGACTATGCTTATGTTGGGAGTAGTAATTATTTTATGCATGAGACTCATGATAAGAATGCTTTATGTGATAGTTATATTGTTGAGTTTGCTCATGTTGCTACTGAAAGTTATTATGAGAGAGGAAAATATGGTTGTAAAAATTTTCATGTTACTAAAACACCTCTCTATGTGCTGAAATTTTTGAAGCTACACTTGTTTTATCTTCCTATGCTTGTTACTTTGCTCTTCATGAACTTGTTTATTTACAAGATTCCTATGCATAGTAAGCATGTTAGACTTAAATGTGTTTTGAATTTGCCTGTTGATGCTCTCTTTTGCTTCAACTTCTATTTCTTGTGAGTGCATCATTAAAACTGCTGAGCCCATCTTAATGGCTATAAAGAAAGAACTTTTTGGGAGATAACTCATGTGTTATTTTACTACAGCAATTTTTGTTTTGTTGAGTCTTGGAAGTTGTTTACTACTGTAGCAACCTCTCCTTATCATGTTTTTGTGCCAAGTAAAGTTTCTATATTAAAGTTGATGTTATATTTGGGATCGCTGCGCAGAAACAGCATTGCTGTCTGTCACGAATCTGGGCACAGGCCTATGTAGAAAATTCGAAAAAATCTGCCAATTTACGAGCGTGATCCTCAGATACGTACGCAACTTTCATTAGTTTTGAGTTTTTCCATTTGAGCAAGTCTGGTGCCAGCTTTAAATTCGTTTTTACGGACTGTTCTGTTTTTGACAGATTCTGCCTTTTATTTCGCATTGCCTCTTTTGCTATGTTGGATTCATTTCTTTGATCCACTAATGTCCATTAGCTTTGTGCAATGTCCAGAAGTGTAAAGAATGTTTGTGTCACCTCTGAATGTGTGAATTATTAATTGTGCACTAACCCTCTAATGAGTTTGCTTGAAGTTTGGTGTGAAGGAAGTTTTCAAGGGTCAAGAGAGGAGAATGATATACTATGATCAAGAGGAGTGAAAGCTCTAAGCTTGGGGATGCCCCCGTGGTTCACCCCTGCATATTCTAAGAAGACTCAAGCGTCTAAGCTTGGGGATGCCCAAGGCATCCCCTTCTTCATCGACAAAGTATCAGGTTCCTTCTCTTGAAACTATATTTTTATTCGGTCACATCTTATGTACTTTACTTGGAGCGTCTGTGTGTGCTTTTATTTTTTGTTTTGTTATCTTAGTTCTCTGAATAAGTTCATCCTTGTGTGGGAGAGAGACACGCTCCGCTGGTTCGTATGAACACATGTGTTCTTAGCTCATAATATTCATGGCGAAGTTTCCTCTTCGTTAAATTGTTATATGGTTGGAATTGAAAAATGCTACATGTAGTAATTGGTAAAATCTCTTGGATAATGTGATACTTGGCAATTGTTGTGCTCATGTTTAAGCTCTTGCATCATATACTTTGCACCCATTAATGAAGAAATACATAGAGCTTGCTAAAATTTGGTTTGCATATTTGGTCTCTCTAAGGTCTAGATAATATCTAGTATTGAGTTTTGAACAACAAGGAAGACGGTGTAGAGTCTTATAATGTTTACAATATGTCTTTTATGTGAGTTTTGCTGCACCGGTTCATCCTTGAGTTTGCTTCAAATAACCTTGCTAGCCTAAACCTTGTATCGAGAGGGAATACTTCTCATGCATCCAAAATCCTTGAGCCAACTACTATGCCATTTGTGTCCACTATACCTACCTACTACATGGTATTTCTCCGCCATTCCAAAGTAAATTGCTTGAGTGCTACCTTTAAAATTCCATCATTCACCTTTGCAATATATAGCTCATGGGACAAAATAGCCTTAAAAACTATCGTAGTATTGAATATGTACTTATGCACTTTATCTTTTATTAAGTTGCTTGTTGTGCGATAACCATGCTTCGGGGAACGCCATCAACTATTGTTGAATATCATGTGAGTTGCTATGCATGTCCGTCTTGTCTGAAGGATCTATCATTTTAGTGGTTGGAGCATGCAAAATTGTTAGAGAAGAACATTGGGCCGCTAACTAAAGCCATGAACCATGGTTGAAGTTTCAGTTTTGGACATATATCCTCAATCTCATATGAGAATAATAGTCATTGCTACATGCTTATGCATTTAAGAGGAGTCCATTATCTCGTTGTCCATGTTGTCCCGGTATGGATGTCTAAGTTGAGAATAATCAAAAGCGAGAAATCCGAAATGCGAGCTTTCTCCTTAGACCTTTGTACGAGCGGCATGGAGGTACCCCTTTGTGACACTTGGTTGAAACATGGCATGCAAAGATCCGGTAGTCCAAGCTAAGTAGGACGAGGTGCGGACACTATTAGTATACTATGCATGAGGCTTGCAACTTGTAAGATATAATTTACATAACTCATATGCTTTATTACTACCGTTGACAAAATTGTTTCATGTTTTCAAAATAAAAGCTCTAGCACAAATACAGCAATCGATGCTTTCCTCTTTGAAGGACCATTCTTTTACTTTTATTGTTGAGTCGGTTTACCTATCTCTCTCCACCTTAAGAAGCAAACACTTGTGTGAACTGTGCATTGATTCCTACATACTTGCATATTGCACTTGTTATATTACTTTATATTGACACTATCCATGAGATATACATGTTATATGTTGAAAGCAACCGCTGAAACTTAATCTTCCTTTGTGTTGCTTCAATACCTTTACTTTGATTTATTGCTTTATGAGTTAACTCTTATGCAAGACTTATTGATGCCTGTCTTGAAAGTACTATTCATGAAAAGTCTTTGCTTTATGATTCAGTTGTCTACTCATGTCATTACCATTGTTTTGATCGCTGCATTCATTACATATGTTTACAAATAGTATGATCAAGATTATGATGGCATGTCACTTCGAAATTATCCGTGTTATCGTTTTACCCGCTCGGGACGAGCAGTAACTAAGCTTGGGGATGCTGATACGTCTCCAACGTATCGATAATTTCTTATGTTCCATGCTACTTTATTGATGATACCTACATGTTTTATGCACATTATATGTCATATTCGTGCATTTTCCGGAACTAACCTATTAACAAGATGCCGAAGTGCCGGTTCTGTTTTCTGCTGTTTTTGGTTTCAGAAATCCTAGTAACGAAATATTCTCGGAATTGGACGAAATCAACGCCCAGGTTCCTATTTTGCCCGGAAGCATCCAGAACACCCGAGAGCCGCCAGAGGGGGGCCCTGTGGGCCCCATATGATAGGGTGGCGCGGCCAGGGCCTGGGCCGCGCCCCCCTATGGTGTCGGCGCCCCTTCGACCCTCCGAGGCTGCCCTTCCGCCTATATAAAGCCCCTGCATCGAAAACCCTTAGGGAGGAAGCCACGGTACGCGAAACCTTCCAGAGCCGCCGCCATCGCGAAGCCAAGATCTGGGGGACAGGAGTCTCTTTCCGGCACCCTGCCGGAGTGGGGAATTTCCCCCGGAAGGCTTCTCCATCGACACCGCTGCCATCTCCACCGCCATCTTCATCACCGCTGCTGCTCCCATGAAGAGGGAGTAGTTCTCCATCGAGGCTCGGGGCTGTACCGGTAGCTATGTGGTTAATCTCTCTCCTATGTACTTCAATACAATGAACTCATGAGCTGCTTTACATGATTGAGATTCATATGAGTTTTGTATCACTACTATCTATGTGCTACTCTAGTGATGTTATTAAAGTAGTTCTATTCCTCCTGCACGTGTGTAAAGGTGACAGTGTGTGCACCGTGTTAGTACTTGGTTTATGCTATGATCATGATCTCTTGTAGATTGCGAAGTTAACTATTGCTATGATAATATTGATGTGATCTATTCCTCCTACATATGCATGAAGGTGACGAGTGTGCATGCTATGCTAGTACTTGGTTTAGTCTTTTGATCTATCTTACACTAAAGGTTACTAAAATATGAGCATTATTGTGGAGCTTGTTAACTCCGGCATTGAGGGTTCGTGTAATCCTACGCAATGTGTTCATCATCCAACAAGAGTGTAGAGTATGCATTTATCTATTCTGTTATGTGATCAATGTTGAGAGTGTCCACTAGTGAAAGTCTAATCCCTAGGCCTTGTTCCTAAATATCGCTATCGCTGCTTGTTACTCGTTTCATCGTGTTACTACTGCTGCGTTACTACTGCTTGTTTACTTCCTACAATATTACTACCATCAACCGCACGCCAGCAAGCACTTTTCTGGCGCCATACTACTGCTCATATTCATTCATACCACTTGTATTTCACTATCTCTTCGCCGAACTAGTGCACCTATTAGGTGTGTTGGGGACACAAGAGACTTCTTGCTTTGTGATTGCAGGGTTGCATGAGAGGGATATCTTTGACCTCTTCCTCCCTGAGTTCGATAAACCTTGGGTAATCCACTTAAGGGAAACTTGCTGCTGTTCTACAAACCTCTGCTCTTGGAGGCCCAACACTGTCTACAAGAATAGAAGCACCCGTAGACATCAGTGGTGGGGCTGCAAGCCGAAGAAATCAAGGAAGTGGCGGAAGAAGTGCGAAGCCGGCAGCCCCAGCCCTCGATCGAAGTGCGCTCCGAAGACCACACGTTCGCCGGGTTCAGGTGCAGGCTCGGTCTCGTCGCCGGGCGCCCTCGTGATCACCTCCGGGGGAATTCGGCGAAGGCGCACCAGCCGCGCGATGTCATCCTCGCGCATATACGACCCCCTCCACGAGCCGCTCGGCTGGGCCATTGACGGAGAGGAAGAAGAAGAAGACCAAGAAAGATCGAACGGCGAGGAAGAACCGCTCCTCACCGGGGGAGAGTGCGGCGGCGATGAGTGATGACCCACAAGTATAGGGGATCGCAACAGTCTTCGAGGGAAGTAAAACCCAAATTTATTGATTCGACACAAGGGGAGGTAAAGAATACGTATAAGCCTTAACAACTGAGTTGTCAATTCAGCTGCACCTGGAAAAGCACTAGTAACAGGGGTGATGTGAAAGTAGCAGTAATATGAGAGCAGTAGTAACAGTAACACAGCAGCAATAATAGCAATATGAGAACAATGGCACCAGAAAATAGTTGATACTACTTCCAATGACATGTAGAACGAGTATATGATGATGAGAGATGGACCGGGGTTCCCAGCTATCTACACTAGTGGTAACTCTCCAATAACAAGTGTTGGGTGAACAAATTACAGTTGGGCAATTGATAGGATTGAAATAGCATTAAGACGGAATATCAATTCATTAATCATGTAGGCATGTTTTCCATATTTAGTCGTACGTGCTCGCAATGAGAAACTTGCACAACATCTATTGTCCTACCAGCCGGTGGCAGCCGGGCCTCAAGGGAAACTACTCGGATATTAAGGTACTCCTTTTAATAGAGCACCGGAGCAAAGCATTAACACTCCGTGAAAACATGTGTCCCTCACATCACCGCCATCCCCTCCGGTTGTCCCGATTTCTGTCACTTCGGAGCCTTTGGTTCCGGACAGTGACATGTGCATACAACTTGTAGATACAATCTAAGCAATAAGTATAGAGCTCAAATCTAAGATCATGCCACTCGGGCCCTAGTGACAAGCATTAAGCATAACAAGATTGCAGCAACAATAACTTCATAAACTTTGTAGATAGACAATCATAATGTAACAATCCATCGGATCCCAACAAACACAACACCGATTACATCTGATGAATCTCAATCATGTAAGGCAGCTCATGAGATCATTGTATTGAAGTACATGGGGGAGAGAATACCAACTAGCTACAGCTAGAACCCGTAGTCCATGGGGGAACTACTCACGGAGCATGATGGAGGCGATGGCGTTGATGGAGATGGCTTCCGGGGCACTTCCCCGTCCCGGCAGGGTGCCGGGACGAGACTTCGTCCCCGAATTGGAGTTTCGCGATGGTGGCGGCGCCCCTGGAGTCTTTCTGGAGTTTCGTCAAGTGGTACGGTGTTTTTAGGTCGAAAGGGCTTAAATAGGCGAAGAGGCGGCGTCAGAGGGGCACCAGGGCGCCCTCCTCATAGGCCGGCGCGGCCGAGGGCCTGCCCGCGCGGCCCTATGGTGTGGGGTCCCTGGGCCTCCTCTCCGTCTCCCCTTCGGTGTTCTGGAGCCTCCCGGGAAAAATAAGATCTTTGGCGTTGATTTCGTCCAATTCCAAGAATATTGCCCGAACAGCCTTTCTGGAACCAAAAACAGCAGAAAACGAGAACTGGCACTCGTGGCATCTTGTTAATAGGTTAGTTCCGGAAAACGCATAAAAACATCATAAAGTGCAAGCAAAACATGTAAGTATTGTCATAAAACAAGCATGGAACGACAGAAATTATGGATACGTCGGGGACGTATCGGCATCCCCAAGCTTAGTTCCTGCTCGTCCCGAGCAGGTAAACGATAAAAAGAATAATTTCTGTAGTGACATGCTACTTACATAACCTTGATCATACTATTACAAAGCATATGAAATGAATGAAGTGACTCAAGGCAATGATCTATAGTTGCTAACAAATAGATAACATATAGCAAAACTTTTCATGAAGAGTACTTTCAAGACAAGTATCAAAAGTCTTGCGCAAGAGTTAACTCATAAAGCAATAAGTTCAAAGTAAAGGCATCGAAGCAACACAAAGGAAGATATAAGTTTCAGCGATTGCTTTCAACTTTCAACATGCATATCTCATGGATATTTGTCAACACAAAGTAATATGATGAATGCAAATAAGCAAGTATGTAAGAATCAATGCACAGTTGACACAAGTGTTTGCTTCTAAGATGGAAAGAAGTAGGTAAACTGACTCAACATAAAGTAAAAGAATGGCCCTTCGCAGAGGAAAGCATCGATTGCTATATTTGTGCTAGAGCTTTGGTTTTGAAAACATAAAGAGAGCATAAAAGTAAAGTTTTGAGAGGTGTTTGTTGTTGTCAACGAATGGTAGTGGGCACTCTAACCCCCTTGCTAGACAAACCTTCAAGAGCGGCTCCCATGAATTATTTTTATTTTTGGGTGGCACTCCTTCCAACCTTTCTTTCACAAACCATGGCTAACCGAATCCTCGGGTGCCTGCCAACAATCTCATACCATGAAGGATTGCCTTTTTATTTTAGTTTCATTATGATGACACTCCTCCCCACCTTTGCTTACACAAGCCATGGCTAACCGAATCCTTCGGGTGCCGTCCAACAATCACATACCATGGAGGAGTGTCTATTTTTGTTAATTAATTTGGGACTGGAATCCCATTGCCAGCTCTTTTTGCAAAGTTATTGGATAAGCGGATGAAGCCACTAGTCCATTGGTGAAAGTTGCCCAACAAGATTGAAAGATAAACACCACATACTTCCTCATGAGCTATTAAACATTGACACAAATCAGAGGTGATAAATTTTGAATTGTTTAAAGGTAGCACTCAAGCAATTTACTTTGGAATGGCAGGAAATACCACATAGTAGGTAGATATGGTGGACACAAATGGCATAATGGTTGGCTCAAGTATTTTGGATGCATGAGAAGTAATCCCTCTCGATACAAGGCTTAGGCTAGCAAGGCTATTTGAAGCAAACACAAGCATGAACTGGTACAGCAAAACTTACATAAGAACATATTGCAAGCATTATAATACTCTACACTGTCTTCCTTGTTGCTCAAACACTTTTACCAGAAAATATCTAGACCTTAAGAGAGATCAATTATGCAAACCAATTTCAATAAGCTCTACAGTAGTTCTCCACTAATAGGCTTAGACTACATGAAAGAAAAACTTAATCATGATCTACTTGAGAGCTCAAAACAATTGCCAAGTGTCAAATTATCCAAGACATGATGAGGCATTTTCTGTTTTCAACCAAATATAAATAAGTGCAATAGCTTCCAACTTTTATCATTGAACATTAAAAGTAAAACGAAGAACACGAGTGTTCATATGAAAAAGCGGAGCGTGTATCTCTCCCACACAAGGATTGCTAGGATCCGAATTTATTCAAAGAAAACAAAAATAAAAGCACACAGACGCTCCAAGTAAAGCACATATGATGTGACCGAATAAAAATATAGTTTCAATAGAAGAAACCTGATAAGTTGATGAAGAAGGGGATGCCTTGGGCATCCCCAAGCTTAGACGCTTGAGTCTTCTTGAAATATGCAGCGATGAACCACGGGGGCATCCCCAAGCTTAGACTTTTCACTCTTCTTGATCATATATCATCCTCCTCTCTTGACCCTTGAAAACTTCCTTCACACCAAACTTCTCTTAAACTTCATTAGAGGGGTTAGTACTCAAAAAATTTGAATCCACCTTGGTCCTGTAGTGACACATTGCAAGAACTCAATAAAATATTAGCTACAGCTCTCCACGTCTAGAAAGCCTCACATAAAGTCCACAAGAGACAATGCAAAAAATAGAGACAGAATCTGCCAAAACAGAACAGCCAGTAAACACGAATTTTAAAATGGTACTTCCGTTGCTCAAATCAGAAAACTCAAAACTAATGAAAGTTGCGTACATATCTGAGGAACACGCACGTAAATTGGCATATTTTTCTGAGTTACCTACAGAGAAAACAGCCCAGATTCGTGACAGATAGAAATCTGTTTCTGCGCAGAAATCTAAATCTAGTATCAACCTTCGATTAGAGGCTTCACTTGGCACAACAAAACACAAAACTAAGATAAGGAGCGGTTGCTACAGTAGTAAACAACTTCCAAGACACAAATATAAAACAAAGTACTGCAGCAAAATAACACATGGGTTATCTCCCAAGAAGTTCTTTTCTTTATAGCCATTAAGATGGGCTCAGCAGTTTTAATGATGCACTCGCAAGAAATAGTATTTGAAGCAAAAGAGAGCATCAAGAGGCAAATTCAAAACACATTTAAGCCTAACATGCTTCCTATGAAAAGGAATCTTGTAAATAAACAAGTTCATGAAGAGCAAAGTAACAAGCAAAGGAAGATAGAACAAGTGTAGCTTCAAAAATTTCAGCACATAGAGAGGTGTATTAGTACCATGAAAATTTCTACTACCATATTTTCCTCTCTCATAATAATTTTCAGTAGCTTCATGAACAAACTCAACAATATAACTATCACATGCAGCATACTTTTCATGATTTCCAAACACATAATTTTTATCAAGCTCAAATATAGTAGGATCAAAACTTCCAAACTCACTTTTATCAATAATATAACAAGGTGATCGATCAATCTCAAGAGATATGGGACTCTTAAATAAAGTCAATACTTTTCCAATCCCATTTTCATTAGTAGTACAATTAATATTATCAAGTAACATAGGACCATCATCTAGAGCTTTATCATAAACATTTGCCAAGCAAAATTCTTTAGTACCATGCATTTCGACATCAGGCACAAACAAAGCATTATCATAAGATTTATCAAAGTAGCATGGATTATCATAGATAACAGTAGCATAATTATTCTCATAAGTTTTACTTATAGGAAATATTTCAAGAGAATCCACAGGAACATAACATTCAACCTCTTCCGGTAAGCATGGAGGACAATCAAATAGTGTAAGAGATAAAGAGTTACTCTCATTAGAAGGTTGACATGGGTAGCTAATCCATTCTTCCTCCTTTTGTTCGTCGCTCTCCTCTTCTTTTTCATCCAATGAGCTTTCAGAGTTCATCAATTTCTTCTTCCACCGGTTCCTCGCAAATTGTGAGTGCATTCTTGTGCATTAATGTGTCTCTCTTTATAATCAAGGATATAAGGATTCCTACTGTAGCATTCTATGCAAGAATTAAGGATAGTAGAGACATAATCTTTAAGGACCTTACAAACAACACAAGTTTCATAATTCTCAACCATGAAAGATTCTATCTCGGAGGCTCCCATAAATAAGACAAATTGTTCTACCTCTTCGAACCCATAATGAATATAGCAATTCCGATTATAGTTCTTAATTAAAAATTCCTCACTAAAGCCACATTGAAATTTAAGATGTTTAGTGTCCTGTTGAGAGCAACAGTTTATATCATGGCGTTTAAGCAAGATTTTAGCAATTGTATTCAGTTTTTCTATCATAGCACTCATTATTTTACCAGTTCTTGATTCTCTATAATTATTATAACATTCTATAAGCTCCAAGTAGGTTGTTGGTTCTCCCATAACAGCAGTTTTTAATTTTTTAAGTTTTTCAAATTTTTATGGATTTTTGGGTATATGAGGAAAATAAAACAAGACAAAAATAAACTAGACAGAAGTAAACTAAGCAAAATAAAACAAGACAGAAATAAACTAAGCACAAATAAACTAGACAAAAGTAAACTAAGCAAAACAAAGTAAAACAAAATAAAAACGAGAGAGAGAGGTAGAGTGTACTCCCCAGGTGAACTTATGAGTAGAGCTATGCCTCCCCGGCAACGGCGCCGGAAAATAGTCTTGATGACCCACAAGTATAGGGGATCGCAATGAGTCTTCGAGGGAAGTAAAACCCAAATTTATTGATTCGACACAAGGGGAGGTAAAGAATACGTATAAG